>NC_055665.1:92631-200131 GCF_017976325.1 Chelmon rostratus | reverse complement strand
ATCTCTACATGTACAAATAAATCTGACTTGACTGCTGATGACAGAGCAGCAGGTCCCTCTTCATGATGAACTTTGAAACGTCTTTATTCTTTTAATTGTCCAGTGTTTCTAATAAACATTTTTAACAGTTTAAACCTGGATGTCTCTACATCTACATGGGTGTTCAGGGCTGCTATTCCTCAGAGGGAAGACCAGGCCACCTCAGGTTGGTTGCCACACCAAAACCATGGCCCATGTGTGGCCCAGGGTCTACCTCGCTCTCTCCTACATACATCAGACCAGGCTGTTCCCACATAAGACAAGTTTCATCTGTGGATCAAAAATTATGATGTAATAACATTCAGCGTAACAATAACTTTACAATTTCCATTTTCCTTTGTTTGTTTATCAAGAATACATGATAAGCAAAGTGAAATGTTCAACTTGGTCGAGTATCTGTCAAATGCAATCGGATCGCCATCCAGCTTCCAACAAAAGCGGACAGAAAATCGCCAGATGAACGATCTCCGACAGTGCACTCATCCTCTTACCCCCCTCCCATTGCTCCAAAAACCAAACTTTTCAAACTGCTCAAGGAGCAAAACACTTCCTGGTTCCCGGTGCCCCATCTACTCTGATACTGATTATGTCACAAACCTGTGTCATCCTCCCCCCAACCTTCACAAACAACCTGAGCACAAGCATCCCAGCACCCTCCCCTCTTCTGTCACCTCCATCTTTCCTATCTCATCTCCTTTGACCACCTCACCTCCTCCCAGCTCTATACCGGTCAGCATAGCCACTCAGACCGTTTCCCCAACAGCGAAACACAGCGGCGCCGGCAGCATCAACCAAACCCCTGAACATTCCGATGGCTCGCTGTGCAAAGATTTCTTGTCATTCATTTTTTCTTGGCTATTTTTTTCATGGCTAATCACCATTTCAAAGATTACAACTCTCAGCGATCTACAGATCAATAACACTCCAACAGACGGTCTGGTAGCATCCACAAATGTCCAGACCCCGCAGTAAAGATACCTAGACTAAAACAAGATGGTAATTCACAGTGAAATGTTTTCTCTTTTCCAAATCAAGGTAAAATAAGATACAACTTCATTAATCCCGTACTGGGGAAATTAAATAAATTCTCAGAGCAAGGTGTTTGTCCTCCCCCCGTCTTCTGTGTTTCCCCCATTACAACTTCCAGAAACATATGCAGAAGGGTGCTATCTTGCGTCCAGTTACTCTCTGGAGTCTCAGGCTTCAAACGACACCTCATTTGAACAATCACAATAACACACATGAAGCCTAGCAACCAGAGAAGCCAAAAACAGTCAGAGTTGAACCAAGGTCCTCCTTCTCTTCCCATGTGTGAAGATCGAGCAACCACAGCCGATTTCAAGGATGACTGACACTTCAAATAGCCAATAAAATTCTGAATATGAGGCCACTTCAGCAATTATTCACAGCTCTGGCACCTCAAATCAAGGATTTCAGGGATAACAGCAATATTACACACAGTTGTAGGTGATAAACATATATTATATCATGTACACATGCAATAAAAACATATAATACAGGTTCTTATCCTTGATTGAGCAGCGCGGCCCAGCAGTGACTCTATACATACCACATTATCTTTGCACTGCAAGCATTCATTCCCATGCCCGTTTAGGGGCTGGGATTTTGTTATGTTAGTTTTGTTAGTTTGGGCTGGAGACCACCGGTAGCCAAGTTATCCGTCTTTTATTTATGATAGTTTTGTTTTTGTTAGGTTAGAGGGAGACGTCGGGAGCGACGATGCGCTGTAGGGTTGGCCCGACGCCTCCCTTCCTTAGTTTCTTTTGGTCGGGGTCTCCAGCCCCTTTTATTTCTCTTTTGGTTTGTTTGGGATTTGGTTGAGATAAAGCTTGTGGGTCAATTGGCATCTACCTGTCATGGTGTCCTTTCTTATATGTTGCTGCCTCCTGGCCCAGGCCAGCCTTGGTTGATTTGTTTCTATTAGGATGGTATTTTGGTGCGCATGGTTTTGCTTCCGCGCTATAGCTGTTAGAGTTGTCTTGGCGTGGTTGTTTGCATCGGCCAGTTGTATCATCGCAGTTTTTTTTCCCAGTGGCAATGGACACGTAGCTCGACACTGGGGTCTTATTGCTTTGACACTTTGTATTGTTTGCCATTGATTGGTATTGCTGATTGTTCGTGTGCTTTTTGTGGGTTTTGTGCACACGTTTTTGGACCAGATCCGGGGGAGCAACTCCGTCTTAATGAGCTTGAGCTTGAAATGTGTCAGTTAGAGGTAAAAGAAAGAGAACTTAATATTAAAATGAGAGAAAAAGATCTTGAAAAAGAAGCAGAAATGTGTAAAATGGAGGTTGAAAGACAACTTCGTTTAAAGGAGTTGGAGTTAAAGCATCCCTCCTCAACCAGTGTGTCTCAGTCTCAATCAGGTGATTTTGATATTTATAAGTGCATTTGTTTGGTCCTCCCTTTAATGATAAGGATGTGGATAAGTATTTCATTTTGCTTGAACGTGTGGCAGACACTTTGAAGTGGCCTGAGAATATCTGGTCATTATTGCTACAGTGTGTGTTTACGGGCAAAGCTTGTCACCTGATTTGAGTCTTGATTACGAGAAAGTTAAAACAGCTGTGCTGAGGGCCTTTGAATTAGTGCCTGAAGCATATCGCCAAAAGTTTCGACGTTTTAAAAAATCTGACAGTCAAACTTATGTGGAGTTTGGACGTGGAAAAGAAGCGCTGTTTGATCGCTGGTGTCAATCTAAAAACTTGACAAATTTGATAAACTGTGGAATTTAATACTGCTGGAAGAATTTAAGAACTGTTTACCAGACAAAATTGCCATTTTTTTATTAATGAGCAGAAGGTTTCCACCGTGTCTGATGCAGCAGTTCTGGCCGATGAGTACACCCCTCACGCACAGAGACAACTTTGAAAAAACCTAACTTGTCCTCTGAGCGTGGTGCTGAAGGTGCCAGGCCTGCTGTTTTTCCAGGAAGGTCAAACTCTCCGGGGCGAGTTGAAGCTGTCAATAAGGAAGGTGTAGACGCCGAGGAGAAGCCAGTTTGTTTCTACTGCAAAGAGTGTGGTCACACCATGAAGCACTGTTTTGTTCTGAATAAGCGTAAGAGTCCAAAAGCAGTTCATATGTTGAGAACCGAAGCTTTGCCCAATCAGCAGTCGTGTCCCAAACAGTCCATTTCAGTTAAACCTGATCTTGATGTTTACGCTCCTTTTATCATGAAAGGCTTTGTTTCCCTGGCAGAAGGAGACCTGAAGACCTGTCACCATTTTGAGGGATAGCGCACCCTCTCAGTCAGTCATCCTGGAAGGGGTGCTGCCGCTGTCAGACCGGTCCTCGGTGAACTCTGATGTTTTGGTCCGGGGGTTTGGTGTGCAGTTTGTGGGTGTGCCCTTGCATGCTATTCACCTCGACTCAGAGCTGGTTAAGGGCCGAGTAGTGGTAGGAGTTAGTCCAAAATTTCCCATAGAGGGGGTTTCTTTTATTTTGGGTAATGATTTGGCTGGGGGTAAAGTGCTGCTAAATCCTGAAGTCACCGCAGTTCCTCTGTCTGAACACCCAGATGATTTGAAACGAAAGTTTCCAGAGGTGTTCTCGGTTTGCGCTGTCACAGGCGCCATGTTCAAGAAGCAGAAGCAGGATGTACATGATGGGGTGAGTGAGGTAGGATTAGGGGACACTTTCATTGCCGATCCGGACTGTTTGGTCTCTCCGCCAGTAATCTCTCCTCCTGCTCAGCCTCCGCCGTCGGTCGCCTCTCCTGCGGCTTCAGCTGTTTCGTCTCCCATTGAGGAGCATGGCTCAAAGGTTTGTGTGCCATGAGAGCAGCTGATTGCTTAGCAGAAGTGTGATGTGTCACTGATTCCTTGCTTTGATGAAGTTGTTCCAGAGGACAAAATTGAAAATATGTCTTCTGGTTACTTTTTAAAGGATGACGTGCTTGTGCAAAAGTGGACACCACCACACCTGTCTACACAGGATGATTGGGGTGTTGTGACACAGGTTGTAGTCCCAAAAACGCGCCAACATGAAGTCCTTAAAATGGCACATGATAATCCGCTCGCTGGCCATTTAGGCATTAATAAAACCTATGATCGTGTTTTTGTGGTGTTTTTTCTGGCCGGGGGTAAAGCGGGACGTGCAGCAGTACTGTAAAACATGCCATGTCTGCCAAGTGTCTGGTAAACCAAATCAGGCTATTCCACCATTTCCCCTCTATCCAATTCCAGTGGTTGATGAGCTGTTTGAGCGAGTTATTGTTGACTGTGTTGGTCCCTTTCCACCCACAAAAGCTGGAAACAAGTTTCTACTGACCATTATGTGCTCCGCAACTAGGTTTCCTGAGGCCATTCCCATGAGAAAAATCACAGCTCCATCTGTTGTAAAGCATTGGCGAAGTTTTTCTCCTTGTTTGGGTTGCCGAAGGTTCTCCAGTGCGTCCAGCAAAGACTGGGACGGGGGTGTCCATCTCCTACTCTTTGCTGGGTTTTAGTCCAGCAGAGTTAGTTTTTGCGCACACTGTGCGAGGCCCTCTTAAACTTCTGCAGGAAAAATGGCTGGCTGATAACAAGCCACAGAATTATGTCAGCAACTTTCGTTTCAAGCTGCACCGGGCTTATGAACTGGCGAGGCAAAACATGTCTGTTGCTCAAGCCAGAATGAAAAAGTTTGACAGACGTGCTGAAAGTAGATCATTCAGTCCTGGCGATAAGGTGTTGGTGTTGTTGCCGGTGCCGGGCTCAGCTCTGCAGGCGCGTTACAGTGGCCCCTATGTGGTCCAGGAAAAGGTGAGTGCACAGGATTACATAGCTGCTACTCCAGACAGGCGACGGCGGAGTAGATTATGCCATGTTAACATGTTGAAGCCCTACCTGGACAGAGAAGCTGCCCCGTTGTCCTCCGTTAATTCAGATGATAAAGCTGTTTTGGCGCTGTCCAGTGCTGAACATATGGATGAAGCACAGGTAGCCGGGGCGCTGTCCGGTGCTGATCCTGCGGACGCCCCGGTGGTTTTGGCCCTGTCCGACGCGGAGGATGTTGCCGGTCCGTCCAGTGCTGTCGTTCATGGACGACTGAAGAACTCAAGAACCCAAGAATGGTGATTGTTTTCCACATTTGACTAGATTACAACACGAGGATGTGGTCAGTGTAATAAAATCTCACGTTTCTTTGTTTCAGACGTGCCGACTCGGACCCACGTGCTGCAGCATGACATCCATGTGGGGGATTCTCCCCCGATAAAGCAGCACGTGTATAGAGTAAATCCCAATAAGCGCCTCTGACTTCAGCAGCAGGTAAACTATATGCTGGAGAACGGTATTGCTGAGCCCAGCGCCAGTCTGTGGAGTTCACCGTGTCTTTTAGCTGACAAATCACATGGTACAGACCGGTTCTGCACGGATTTTCGAAAGGTAAATGGGGTCACGAAGCCAGGTTGTTATCCTCTTCCCAGAGTTGAGGATTGTGTTGATCATGTCGGTAGTGCCCATTACGTGACGTTTTAGAAGGATATTGGCAGGGTCCGCTGACTCCTGGGGCAAAGGAGATCTCTGCATTTGTGACCCCTGATGCGTTCCTGCAGTTCGGTCAAGCTACCGTTACATATTTGTGGAAAGTTGTGGGTCGGGGACAAGTCAAGCCAGTTGATTCGAATGCCGGTTGATTTAGCCGGGGTCTACGGCCCCTTTTGTTTCTCTTTTGGTTTGTTTGGGATTTGGTTGAAACAAAGCTTGTGGGTCAATTGGCATCTACCTGTCGTGGCGTCCTTTCTTATATGTTGCTGTCTCCTGGCCCAGGCCAGCCTTGGTTGATTTGTTTAATGTGGAGGCCGTAACACTACTTTACACATCCATGTCGATATTCAGATATTACACAAAAGCTGAACAACTATAGCAACGTAAGGATGAGGCCAAATCTGTATCAGGTAGCTAGTTCCTGTACTTATAGGACACGTGGTCTTGCTACAAGCCCACAAAGCTCTTCCACACAATAAGACATGATACAGAAGTGCCATGACCTGGATAAATGAATCTTCACAGAGACTTGCAGGTAACCAGCGGCAGTGCTCGGTTTCCTGTTAGGTTGCAACAGCAGTTTTGTGTGACACAGAAAGGTGAGGAAAATTAATAAAACAGATAAAAATTTGCAGTCACAAGTGACTCTGCATTTATTTGTGCATTGTGTTTTACGAGTTATGTTCACCTCACCTGTTCAGCCTGAAACCTCACCTGTTCAGACTTAACACTCACCTGTTCAGACTGCACCTTGGCCCTTCTCTAGCTCTTATTGTTTCTGTCGATGTGTTTACGTGATTCTGGCAGGCTTTGGGCTGGTTGAATGCACTTATAGTAAGTCACTTTGGATTCAAGCAGACACAGGTATGTGTGTATATATCGCACTTTTAGAAATATACAGTTACAAAGTGCTTCCCACACATGAAAAAATAAAAGTATTCAGTATAAAACAGCACAATTAGAGTGAGAATCAAGACAAGAGAAACACCAAAAAACAAACAAAGCCCAGAATGGAGACGGTTTGCCTTTAAAATGTTGTTTGTAGAAGCTCAGGTAGACGGAGGAAGATGATTCCAGACATCACCTGTTGTGTTGCAGCCGCAGCGAGTGTGGATAAAAGGCTGAGTTATATATCTGTACATTTATGTGAGTATACTACAGTAAATGTGTATGATTATACTACAAGTCAAGTGTATATGAGATGCAACAGTACACATGTATATGAGTATACTACAGTTCATGTTTACTTTAAGTATACTACAGTACACATGTATATGAGTATACTGTGTACTGTTACAACCTGCTTGTTATCGGATGAATGAAACATCTGTTCATCTGCCTCCTGGTACTCACTGATACTACTGTTACCACGACAACCAGCTACAACAGACAACACACAGAAAGGAGGAAGTGATGTCATCCTGCTGAGAAACAACCAGCTGATAGCAACACCTGCTGGCAGAATAGAGTCTCTGCAACAGCTTTCAGCGTCATCAGTATGGATTTTATCTCATCTACAGTTTTTAAACAGAAAACTTCTGTGAGTCATCATCACTTCCTGCTCTCTGAGAAAGACTGAGTACATTTTACTTTTACTTTGACTATGTACCACCTGCAGCTGAACTTCCACTGTGCAAAGGACTGTGGGTCAGAACTGATTTCATGCTGCAAAATGTGACTGGATTCAGGAGGACGTCCTGTTTTTTTATATACTGCATTTGACTTGCTGCGTCCTGGGACGTGTGTGGTAGTGTGGGTAACAGTCATAGTGTTCCTACGTGCCCTCTCCAGTCAATCAGAGCTGAGTATTTTCTGCTGATGTGATGTAATAAACTCACCCTTCTGTGAGCTGCCATTTTTAAATTTTTGTCCCAGTGGACTTCCTGTTGTCCTCCTCCTCCTCCTCCTCCTCCTCCTCCTGTGCCTTCTCACCTGAGAATGAAGAGTTACAGACCTGATTGAAGGTGGAGTTTCTCACACCAGGACACACATGGTGACACAGTACACAGTCCAAAGGTGTCCCGTTCTTCCACTGGTCTGCAGGTGAGCCACTAACATGAGCTGTACGTACGATCAGAGACAGTGAAGAAGACGAAGACTGCGATTTAAGGAAATGATTTCTGATGAAGGAGAAATAGTGAGCATGAAAACATTCACAGACAAAGTTTTGGTGAGAATGCAAAGAAGAAGAAAACTCCACCAAGCAGCTTCAACATGAGAGAATAAAGAATATAGTAAGAATAAACAATGACGAATAGTCATTAAGACATAAAGCACAGAAACCAATCAAACATGATTTCACAGCTGTTCGTACGTGCATTATTATTGTTCTCTGACGTTAACGGTCAGACTGTTTCAACAAGTGTGAAGAAATAAATGAAATGATCCTCAGAATGTCACGAACACATATCCTTCATTTTAAAACAAAACTTTTAGTAAAGTTTCTAAATGTTTGCCCTCAAAATAAAAAAGGAAACTTTTACATTAACTACATTTCAATATTCCATCTAATGAAAAACTCACAGAGATGACGCAGTTTGATTGATTATTTATCATCAATAATAAAATACAGATGATGATGATGTCAGCAGGAGTGAGGCCTACCGTTCAGATGAAGGTCGATCAGACGAAGAAGAAGAAGAAGAAGAAGAAGAAGGAAAGGAGGTGATGAGGAAGAGTTTAAACACCGAGAGACAGAGTGTGTGTGTGTGTGTGTATGTGTGTATGTGTGTGTGTGTGTGTGTGTGTGTGTGTGTGTGTGTGTGTGTATGTGTGTATGTGTGTGTGTGTGTGTGTGTGGAGGCTGGTGGTGGCTGGTACATTAACAGACTGCAGCTGCTCCAACTGAAGCCAAAATACACAAAGAGAGCAGTGTGTCCTTTAACACCTCCTCCTCTACCTCCTCCTCTCCTTCAACACCTCCTCATCTCCTTCCCTACCTTCTCCTTTCCTCCTCTACCTCCTCATCTCCTTTAACACCTCCTCATCTCCTTCCCTACTTCCTCCTTTCCCCCTCTACCTCCTTCTCTCCTTTAACACCTCCTCATCTCCTTCCTTACTTCCTCCTTCCCTTCTCTACCTCCTCCTCTCCTTTAACACCTCCTCATCTCCTTCCTTACTTCCTCCTTTCCTTCTCTACCTCCTCCTCACCTTCTGTCTGTTTTGATGCATATTTGGTGAAAATTCTTTGAGCACAGTTCAAAAAAAGCAGCAGCTAACATTTGAAAGCAGTATTTTTACTTGTCACAGAGTATTTCACACGCTGTTTTTATATTTCTACTGAATAATAGTACCACTTCATATATATATAAAAATTATTCGGCCGGATATTTAATCAACTTTCCTTTAAGAGCACTTTCCCTTTAACTCACCTGACGTGACACACCTGAGCTGAACTTCCGGAGAGTTTCACAACAACAACAACAACAGAGGAAGAAGAAGAAAAAGACGAAGAAGAAGAGGAAGAAGAAGAAGAAGAAGAAGAAACGCGGAGGGATTAGATCAAATCAGCACGGTGAGTCTTTACCTTTAATCTCTGAATTTAATCTCAGGTTAGTCTCAGTGTGACGTCGATGTCTACCTCTATTAGCATGCTAACCAGTTAGCATAGTTGCACAGAACTTCTCGCACGGTGAATATTGATCCGTTTTTCACTCGTCATTGGTCAGAAATGTAATCACCTACATGATGACACGGAGAAGTCGATCAGACACGATTTTGACGTAAATGTGTTTTAATGTTGATGTTTGATCTGAGAGACGTACGCCATGGCTGCCATGATGAGATCACGATGACTTTAGGTGTGGGCGGGGCCGTACGTGCAGGTTTGCAGCAGCTGTTCTATGGTGATAACAAAATCTAAAATATCTGGTCATAAATTAAATTAGATTTTATTAATATAGATATACAACCACAACCATATAGAGCAGGTACAGACCAAACGCTTCAGCTACAGAGACCCAACACCTGGTGACAGCGCGAGGAAAAACGTCCTTTTAGTAGGAAGACACCTGGAGCAGAACCAGAGAGAGGTTCGTTAAGGTGAGGTAGATTTTAAACAAACAACACAGTGTAATATCTATCTGTATGTATATAATTAGAATATGTACAGGATGAAACTGTAATATTGTCAGTATATTATTAGAATATAGTTTCTCACTAGAATATAATTAGTATATAATTAGAGTTAGTTATAATTAGAGTATGTATTGTATGCAAGTATAAACATAACAATGAGTAATCTATAACATGAAGTTACAGATTACACATTTCTTAAATATTTTAAACAAGATTAGTTTTGTATTTCCATCTTTTACACTTTCAAAATGACATGAACAGAAATGGGCCAGAAGCAAAGGTTTGCCCCCTGGGGGGTACTTAGTAACCCCTTTGTCAACTGTCGCCATTTGTAAAGACTTTTTGTCAATTTTCCTTTAAAAAATGTTCTCTTGGTCCTCTTCAGGCAGTCCATTGTGGATTTTGAGGTGTGTTTATGATCACTGTCCTGTAGAAATCATCCTGTGATGCTCGATGGCAGAATTTGTTGGAATTAACTGGGGGTTGATTTGTCTTTCTTGGTCTTTCAGACCTCAGCTTGACCTCTACTGTTCCTGTTAACTGACATTTCTGCATTACATTTCAAACTGAGGAAACAACAACAACTTCTCCTGCTTTGTAGGCATCAATTATTTTATAATAATATATATATATTTAATTTTCGGATGGCCAGGCAGCTGCTTAGAGGATCTCACAGCTACTGATTGAAGGTTTGAGGAGTCACAGTATTAATAAAGCTCTTAAATGTGCATCACTTAGTCTTTACCAACAATATGAGTGTGACCAAGTCATAAACTGTCAACATAAGTTTAGTCTGATACCTAAAAGTTACATGAACAGAACACACAGTGTGACAACAGTAACATGCACAAAACAGAAATAATGAACTAATCCTGCTGAAGGTGTTGAAGACTGAAGAGCTGGTTAAAGGCTGAGGTGACGAGATCTTTGAGCTTTCTTTCAAAGTATTCAGGGAGCTGCTTCCTGATATCTGCAGGTACTGGTCTTTAACTGGTGCTTTGGGCTGTAATGGACTAAAGCTGCAGCTTCAGCTGCTGGAAACCTCCAATAATCCATCAGCAGCTGAGCTCAGATAATAAATGAGGGAGTTAGCAATACAGCCTGGTCCTCGTCCATTAAAGGGGGGAGGAGCTTACCATCAGTCCTGAATGTTACAGGAAACCAGTGCAGAGCAGCTAAAACTGGACTAATGTGCCCCCTCCTCTGGGTTCTGGTTCAGAGTCGACCTGCAGAGTTCTGAATGAGCTGAAGTCTCTCAGTGTTTTTTTCTGGAGGCCAGTAAATAATGTGTTATGGTGATCGAGTCAGCGAGAAATAAAGGCAGGAATCTGTTTTTCAGCATCTTTTTGATTTCTAATGGTCAAACTTTTTAAAAACGAAGTTTTTATCACGTTGTTGACGTGGGACCTGAAGCTTAGATCTGAATCTAGCAGAACACCAAGACTGTAACCTCAGACTTAATCCAGAGAGTTAATTTCCCAGATTATTAAACAGCATTTCTCTTTTTGTTGTAGGTCCGACTAGTAAGATTTCAGTTTTGTCCTCATTGAAGAAATGATCCACTGACTTATTGCCAGCAGACAGTAACGCAGTCTGTAGCTGCAGCATCATCTGACACTTTGTGTCATCTGCACAACTAAAAGAGACATTATTCTGTCTAATGACGCCACCCAGTGGCAGCATGCATAGTGAGAACAGTAATGGTCAATTGTATGAAACGCTGCCTGAGGTCTAACAGGACGAGAACTGAGAGTCGCTGATTGTTTTAGCTGCTGTCTTTCTCCTGAGGAGACTCACTGACAGACTGTCCACAGATCCCTCTGACAGACAGACACCCAGAACCCTTCAGGAAGATGGAGGACAGTGGGAAGACGACGATGAGACGGACTGAGGGAGAGGAGGAGGTGGTGAGGTCCGCCGTGATGGAGCCCAGCACCCTGCAGTGGCCTGGAGACAGACAAACAGGTGGACAGACAGGTAAAGGTGACAGGATGAGCGCGAGGTCAGATATTTCTCTCCGTGAGGCAGTGAGTTGGACAGAAAGCGAAAGAGAGCTGATGGCCGAGGGGGAGAGGAGGGAAGGAGCAGGTGAAGAGGAGGGGGTGGGGCTAATGACACAACTGGAGGAGGAGGAGGAGCCTGTGGAGAACCACCTGCCAGAGAAAGCAGCTCAGGTGTTCAGTCCAGCAGTGACTGTCCTCCACTCCCCCTCCTCACCCAGAGAGAGTGAGGCATTCTGGGAGATGGAGTCAGAGAAGAGCCCCTTCCTGGGTCCCAGAGGAGTACCCCAGGACTATAACCATCATGGCTACCCGTACGAGTGGACGGAGGACACACCGCCTGCCACATGTAAATACACCTGTCCCTCCCTCTTGACCATCTGCGTCCTCTGTTTTGTGGGCAGGACTCTGACCTGTCTGTCCCTTTCTCTCAGGTGGGTGGGGCTGTCCCAGCAGGGACATCCTGAAGGTGGGCGTTTCACTGATGACATCAGCACTCTTCTTCCCCTTCCTGGTGTGGGGGGGGTTTGTCTTCCTGCCGTTTGACGCCCCCCTGCTGGACGGCGCCCCCCTCAGACTTGTTTACACGCTGCGCTGCTCTGTGTTTGCTGCCGCCCCCATCGTCCTCGGTGAGTACGACACCCCCACAGACTCTCGCTGCGTTGGACATGAACTGTCAGTGACTGTCGTCATGGCCCAGATGTCTCACCTGTCCCACCTGTCCCACCTGTCCCACCTGTCCCACCTGTCTGTATTGTCATCATCTGGCTTAGACAAAAAAAAAAGTGTAAAACACCAAATGAAGTTTTGACTTGAAGGTATTTTATTAAACCAGATGAAGTCAATCAACATGAACCAGGACTGTTGAGCTGGGGGGTGTCCACGTCAGCATAGTCAGTGCAGTAACCCAAGAAAACACGACCAAAGAATACGAGGCAGGCGACACACAGCATAATCTGTGTCTCACCTGTCTCACCTGTCCATCCCACCAGTATGTCTCTCACCTGTCTTACCTGTCTCACCTGTCTTCCACTCAGGTTGGCTGGTTCTGGGTGTCAGTCGGCTCAGGTCAGGTATGATTCAGCCTCTGTTTGATGACAAGGTGAAGGAGGGGGAGCTTCAGGAGGTCACCATCCACCGGCACTTTGTCTCTGACTCCGCCTCCCTGTTCCTGATCTACTTCCTGCATCTGGTCGTCATGGCAATGTACCTGAGCCAGGAGCAGCTGAAGCTCATCCCTCTGCTGACTGTTGTCTTCGCTTTCGGAAGGTGAGATTTACCTGCCTGCTGTCCTTCTTACAGGGTGGGTGCAGCAGTCTGTTACTGGAGAAGCTGCTGGGGGCCCCGAGGGTGCAGAGAAGTCTGTTGAAAAACAGATTCCCGATCTTCAGGTTGTGGGCCGCTGTCACTGCTGTGGTCTGCTTCAGCTCAGTTTTATCAGCAGACTTAAAAACCCTTTTCTTCTCGTTCAGTAGGGTTTTCAGTCAGGGGACATTCAGGGTTTGTTATTTGGGACACACCGTTACTTCCTGGTCGGCTCAGTGTCGTCCACTCAGAAGTTAATCTGTGATGCATGTTGTCAAACTGTCGATGTCCTCCCCCTGAGGACTGCACAACACGTCCCAGTCGGTGGTCTAAAAACAGTCCCTCAGTGCCGTACTGGACTCATCTGACCATCTTCTCACACGTCTAATGGTTGGCTGTTGTTTCGGCGGGGGGCAGAGGAACCAGACTGTGATCTGGTGTTTGCAGTAAGTCCAGTCTGTCCAGTGTTCTCTGGTCTCTGGTGTGGCATTCGACATACTGGGTGAAGGTACTGTTGCTATTGTTACCCTAGCAAAAAGCTAATGTCAGGTCCATGCTAACACCAACCACTAATGCTAACTGCTAACGTTGTATAATAGATAGATAGATAGATAGATAGATAGATAGATAGATAGATAGATAGATAGATAGATAGATAGATAGATAGATAGATAGATAGATAGATAGATAGATAGATAGATAGATAGATAGATAGACTTTATTTATCCCAAGCTGGGAAATTGCAGTGCAGCAGCAGCATTACACACAGTGAATTAAGTGAAAATAAGACTATAAAGAACAAACTATACATAATAAAATATCAAAATAGCGAGCAGTAAAAAGGTTATAGACATAACAAAATAATAAAATAGCCAAATAGTAAACAGTAGTAAAAGTATTGCACAAAAGGAATATCAAAAGCAAATGGCAGTGAAAATAAAGTGTACCGTGACTGTAAGAACAAACTATATATAATAAAATATCGAAATAGCAAGCAGTAAAAAATTATATACATAATAATAAAATATCAAAAGCAAACAGTCGTGGTAGATGAAATAAACGATTGAACTGCAGACTGATGCTGATGTCACGTGTTTCCTCCTGTGACCACCTGTCTGTTCTACCTTAGCTTAGCACCGCTCGGTCAAAGTACTCATTGTTACTGACTCTACTTTCATGTCATTTCCTGTGTTTCTTGCCTTGTGAAGCACTTTGTAGCATTTGTTTTATATTAATAAATGCTTCCTCTGCTACAGAAAAAATCCCAGAACTCCACTGCTGGCTGGGAACATACCTGCTGCTACTTCAAACTGTGCCGGTGGATTTATTATTGAGCCGTGTTTCAGTGTCATTTTTCAACCCAGGAAAGAGGAAAAGGGACGAAAACGTCTGTGATGTTCTGAGGCAGAACACCTGACTGAGCCAAACAAAAAGCCACACCTCCCCACTAGTCGACTAGAGACTGCCCCTTAGTTTTTTCTTATGATTTCCTTATACATTTAATTTTTGCAGATAAATAAATAATGTGTACCGTGGCTGTTCTTATAAAACAGACCCCATGCTGCCTCCTTAAAGATACCGGCGATGTTAAACAGACGGTGTTAAACACATCGTAGACCATCACAGACCATCACAGACCATCACAGACCATCTGGTTCTGGTCTCAGTAATCTGAAATGTGTCAGTGTTCAGCCACAGTCAGTCTCCTCTCACTTCAATCTAAGTCAGCTCTTTTTAATGTCAGAAATCCTGTTTGGTTGATGATCTAAAACTGAAAACAATCTGTTTTTCATGTTTTTTGTTGGGAGCTGACTGAACAGCACTGCTGGTGTAACATCAGTGACAGAGGCTCGTCCTCAGAGTTAGACTTCTCACTCAGACAGAACAGGAAAGCAGGAGGCACTGTTTGTCTGTCACACACCGACCTGGTGAATTTACATCATCTGAATATCTTGCTCTGAAATTATCAGAGCTCATCATCACGTCGTATCGACCACCAAGATCTTCATCAGAGTTTATGCAGGAACTCTCAGAGCTGATTGGTGTCAGTAGATACGACAGATTGATCCTGAACAGAGACCTGAATATTCATGTGAACAGACAGAACGACTCCACGGCTGCGGAGCCTGAGAATCTGACGGTGTTTCAAGTCACGTCCTGAAGATTAGAAATACATCTCTGCAGACAGGCTTAATTAGTAACGCACTCCACATCTACAGGCCCATATCCAACCTCCCATTCATCAGTCGGATACTGGAAAAGAGTTTCAGTGCACACTAACTCCTTTGTTAAAGAAAATAACACAATCGATGGTCTTGAACAGCTGGTTGTTCTTTCTGTGTGTTAAACTGCTTTCGAACATCAAAGGCAGAAAGTCTGACGTCAGTCTTGGAGATCATCTGTCTCAGAATCATTACACCTGTTTCTGGGGTGGCAGGAAGCTGATTGGTCCATTACTGTTCTCACTATGCATGCTGCCACTGGGGGGCGTCATTAGACAGAATAATGTCTCTTTTAGTTGTGCAGATGACACAAAGTGTCAGATGATGCTGCAGCTACAGACTGCGTTACTGTCTGCTGGCAATAAGTCAGTGGATCATTTCTTCAATGAGGACAAAACTGAAATCTTACTAGTCGGACCTACAACAAAAAGAGAAATGCTGTTTAATAATCTGGGAAATTAACTCTCTGGATTAAGTCTGAGGTTACAGTCTTGGTGTTCTGCTAGATTCAGATCTAAGCTTCAGGTCCCACGTCAACAACGTGATAAAAACTTCGTTTTTAAAAAGTTTGACCATTAGAAATCAAAAAGATGCTGAAAAACAGATTCCTGCCTTTATTTCTCGCTGACTCGATCACCATAACACATTATTTACTGGCCTCCAGAAAAAAACACTGAGAGACTTCAGCTCATTCAGAACTCTGCAGGTCGACTCTGAACCAGAACCCAGAGGAGGGGGCACATTAGTCCAGTTTTAGCTGCTCTGCACTGGTTTCCTGTAACATTCAGGACTGATGGTAAGCTCCTCCCCCCTTTAATGGACGAGGACCAGGCTGTATTGCTAACTCCCTCATTTATTATCTGAGCTCAGCTGCTGATGGATTATTGGAGGTTTCCAGCAGCTGAAGCTGCAGCTTTAGTCCATTACAGCCCAAAGCACCAGTTAAAGACCAGTACCTGCAGATATCAGGAAGCAGCTCCCTGAATACTTTGACAGCTGTTGGTTCCTGATGCTGGTCTGAACTCTGCTGTTTGCCTCAAACTGAACCTTTTAAAATGTTTTTTACTATTATCATTATTATTATTAGATTTTATTTTATCTAATCTATTTTGAACTTTATTTGAGTGCAATTATCTGGTGGTTTTATTTTCCATCTTATGGTATTTGTTCTCTTTATTTTCATCCCTTTTCTATCTAATTTTTATAGTTTTTATCAGGTGTGTTTCTTCTTCTTTTTCTTCTCCATTTTAATTAATTTTCTATCCCTGTTTTTATGTTCACGTCTTTTTTACTTGAAGCACTTGGTGCAGGTGATTTCTTTGTTGTAAAGCACTTTGAGCTGCAGTTCACTAAAAATTACAAATCCAGTTTGTTCTTCTTCTTCTTCTATCATTATTATTATTACTATTATCATCAGTATGTTGGGTATCATACTTAAGGTTTAGCTGTGTTGTAGATCCAGCTAGCCTTTGTTGTCAATAGCCTGTCCCATCAGCAGCAGGACACTGTCTTTAAAAGCTCGGTGCTGGACCACAAAATGTCTTTTTTATTTGTTTGTCTCACAGTCACTTCAGAAAGCACAGGTGATGCACCTTTGGACTGCATCCAGTACCCGTTTGGAAACCCTGTTTTCACAGATCATGAACATTATAAAGATCCGGGCAGGTTGAAACTTTCCATTAAAGGTGCGTTTGTTTTGTGTCGCCAGGCTGGTTTACTGGGTGGCCGCGGCTTTCGGCAGCAGCGTTCGTGGTTTCGGTTTCGGCCTCTCCTTCCTACCGAGTCTCGCCATGATGGCCGCCAACATCTACTTCATCTTCACGGTGGACGCAGCGGGGTCCATCTTCAGCCTCCCGCCTCCTGCTGAGGAGGTGTTGGCCCCACCGGCCGGCAAACAGAGGTTCTGGGGATGAGAACTGATCAGTGGTCAATACCTTCCTTATAATATTTCTGACAAACTTAGTTTTATAAAACTTGTAAAAGTTTTTTGTTTGTTTAGTTTTTTTTAGTTTTGTAAAGTAGTTTGTTGAAATATTTAGCTGTTGAACTACTTCCTGTGGACTCAGTCTGTGTTTCTGTTGGTCCATCTTATTTTGTAAAATCAGTTTTTTGATCATTAAATATTTGTTGCCATTAAAAAACTTAAGTTTGTTTTTATTTTTATAGTTTTACAGTTTCACAATAGAAGCATGGAATTTATCTTCACTTTGTTTTATGTTGATTTCATTTTTATCTTTTTGAAACAAATTCAAGCGTAAAAAATATAATTTTACAGTTTAACTCTGTTACAAAGTATCAATAATTATCAGTGATTATCAATAATTACACAGTTTGCTCATTAGGGATGTTTCCCTGAACATGTCTGTGTATGTGATAGTGATCTGATCAGTCTGTATTAATTATCGATCACTCTGTATTGATTATTGATCAGTCTGTATTGATTATTGATCAGTCTATTGGTCGATCTGTTCTACAGTCGCATGAAGCTGTTGCTGATTTTCCGGTTGAACCGGTCGGGCGACTGTCAGCACTGAACAAAAATTGCAAACAGGAAGTGTAGTCTGACATCAAAATAAAATCTTCAAGATTATAAGTTAAAGGGTTTGATGAGATTTAATGTGAAGTGTTCTCTGCTCTTAAAATATCCTTTAGTCTTTTACTCTGTTAAATATCTAATTAACTGATAATATTAATCCTGTTTTTATTTCAATAATTATAATCATATGTTTTTATTATTAGGATCAAATCAATGTTTTTGTGGTAAACAGCTTGTCTAGATCATTTATTCATTTATTTTGGTGTTAATAATTTCACTTTGACAGATCAAATTATCCAATCAAAGCTGCGATGAACAACGTCATCACCTGCTGAAGCTTCATTAATGTTATTAGTGTCACCTGACTTTTACCTGCTATGAGAGAAAGTAGGACAGGTGAGTGAGTGAAGACAGTAAGGAGTTCATACAGGAGGCGATCAGTCGGAAACAGAAAACAAAGAAATCTCACCTGGGTCTGTTTTACTAAACATGAACGATGACAGCTAACTGTGAGTCTAAGACTTTTTATTTTCTGTAATCTTTGCTGTGTCTAATAAACACTCAGCATGACCACAAGTACTACTTATGCTCTTATTGTGAAAAGTGCGAATGAGCTGAACAGACCGAAGCAGTAAGTTCAGCTGCAGGTCCTGAATATAAAACAGCATGCTGTAGTTTAGTAGTGCCCTGATAGCAAACATCTGATCAGCTGACTGAAATCAAATCATGGTTGGTTCAAGTCCTGAGTGGCAAAAGTGAATTTTTAATTATTTTTTTTTAAATTAAAACAGCCTTAAATCAAATCTGAATCACAACAAAAAAAGGTAAAGAATGTAGGAATTAGTTTAATAACTAGACAATAAGACACTGAGTGTCATTCTGTTCTGTAGCAGAGGAATAAAACATCAGCCTCCATTTGTTTGTTTGTTCCTCTAATTCTAAGTAAAGAACCTAAATGTTTGAGTCATTAGTCAAAGCTGTGAACTTCAATTTAACTGCAGATTTTTTTATGGTGACACGTTGACAAATAGCCGGTTTTACCTGCTCCGACTGCATCCAGCGCTTTTGTTTTGAAGGCTCAGGTGAGGCGTCTGCAGGTAGACTCTGCCGACAGACACCCAGTATTTGTGTTGACTGAAGTCTTAACAGGCTGGCTAACAGGCTGCACTGAAGAAATAAGCTTGTTTCTACCGAATCGACAGGTTTAAATATAGTTAAAAGTTAAAATTGAGTGTTTTCTCTATGGAGTCTCTGCCTGTGAGGAGGAAGTCCTGTCTGCTGCGGCTCAGAGAAAACTGTCCGTTCAGGAAGCTCCGCAGACAAACATTCGGTCAGTTGATTCATATCCAAGTTTCTTTAAAGTTTAATAAGCTGCTCGTTTCTGTTCACTGTCAAAGCTTCATTTTCACATTAATAAACAGGGACAAACTTTAAAACACTAAGCAGATTAATCTGATGTTTCACTGAAGCACTGAAGCTGATTCTGGCCTTTTTATGACTTCAAAACTAACTGAAGCTTCTAAACAGATAAACTGATGAGATTGTAGATTAATGTCTGAATTAAGATTTTTGGTTAGACTTCATGTTTTCACGCTCAAATTATTTCCACCAGTTCAGTTCCTTTAAAATAACTTGATAATTTTTCTACATGTTTGTTTTGGTGTTCGGTATTTTCTAGTTGATATTCAGAGTTTTCAATCAGAATTCTGCTGTCGCATCGATTTTATTATTTTGATAACAGGAAGTTTATTCTGAAATTGTCTTTACACGTCAAACTGTTGAGGTCATCAGATGCTGCAGTACCGCCCGGTAAACACTGGGGGGAGGCAGTGTTCACCTGCAGTGCATCTCTGATTCAGAATAACAGAAATGTTCAGTGTGTTCACACTGAGAAGAGATGATGATGTTTATTCAGCAGAACTCAGACTCAGAACTCTGCTGCTGATGGACATTATGGTCCCACATTATAGTGAGTGAAGAGAGGAGCTCACAGCCCGAAAACCTTGATCAGAAGTCAAAGGTAGCTAAACACATCTATCCAAGTACAGTTCTTAGGTACCTGTTCTCCACTCGAGTATTTCTTTTCTGTTACTTTATACTTGTACTCCACTGCAATTCCAAGTGGAAATGTTGTACTTTTACTCTACTACGTTTTGTTAAAACCCTTAGTAATTTTGCAGATTGAGATTATTCATAGAGAATATGATAAAGAAAGAAAATCCCACTTTATGATGCATCATCATGGACTACGATAACCAACAGTAAATACAGTAATTAAATTGGATTCACATTCTGCTACATTAAAGCGATAAACACATTCATTAATTATTCTGCATACCAAGTATATTTTGATGCTAATACTTTTGTACTTTTACTGAAGTAAAAATCTTGAATGCAGGACTTTTACACTTTGGTAGTACTACTTTTCTGAAAAAAGATTCCGTGAACTTTAAAAGGCAGCACACATATGACATCATTTCCTGTTAGTAAATGGAAGTTCAGTGTAGATTTCTTGTATATTAACTGTAATTTAACAGCATTATGTGAAGTATCTGTGTATAGAAATAATACTGGTTCTTATACTAATCATGTGCTTAGTATGTGGTGTGTATGTGGTTTATATAACTTTATTTACACAGAAGCAAGAAACACTTTTTGCTCAATGAGCAGTTTTAATTCAAGCGAGCGAACGCCATGTTTGAGTCTTATAATACCTCAGGTATAATATAAATATATAAATAACGTTAGAATGAGGTCTATATAAATGAAGTTATGATGGAGGTCTATATAAATAAGAAGAACTGAGAGACAGGAAGTGTGGGGACGACATGCAGCTAAAGGCTCTGGCTGGGGCTGTAATGATACGGCCTTCGTACATGTGGTGCACCGTTTTTTTGACGTAAGATCAGAGTTATTTTAGATAGTGGAAGAATATTCAGATCCTTTGGGCTTTACTGCTGCAGATGTTTCAGGTTGAGCTCATCTGAACTACTTTATATCCTGTTGGCTGGTTTAATCTACAGCGATGCTTCATATTCTATAAGATCATCATATGTTGGAGGACAGGAAGGAATCTAAAGGGACTAAAGCTGTCAGACAAATGTAGTGTAGTAAAAAGTCAAATATCTGCCTCTGAGATGTCGTGGAGTCGAAGGTAAAAGTCACATAAAATGGAAACACTAAGTAAAATACAAGTTCCTTGAATGTGCAATACCTGAGTACGTGTATTTAGTTACATTCCACCTCTGGTTATTATGTAAATTATACTGCCAAAGTTAAGGGGTTAGGGTTAAAGGTATTACAGGTAGCCGCAGGTGAGTGTTGGCTCATTGACGTCCAGTATAACCAGTACACATAAGCCACATTTCTACCGAGCAGTCCAGTCCAGTCCAGTTTGTCACAAATTAAAATGATTATTTTCATGCTTCCATTGTCAAAAGTTGTGGGTGTACCAATAGAATCACTTCTGTCCCATTTTTTCCTTACCCCTCTACTGAGGTTCCAGGCTGAGCCAATAGGAAGCCAGGAGCACTGCATTTCCCTGATTGGTCAGAAGGAATCCTGATTCTCTCCTGATTTTTTTCAGCAGCCTTTTCTCAAATAAAGCTTCTCTCCTCGTTGTAATAACCAACCACATACATCGATGAAAGCATTCAGCGTGTTCTTGTTGTGATCAGAGTCGCGTAGCTCGTAGCGTAGAGAGTTTGTGGTTGAGAGAACGAGCAGCAGGAAAGCGAGCCCAGCAGAGGAAAAGGAACAGGAACAGGAACAGGAAGTTAATCCGGCAGTAAACGTACAGGATCGGTTACAGTGCTGCAGCTTCTCAAGACTAAGAAAAGTCTTGTCTGTTTCCCAGCTGCTGGAAAAGTGAAGTGGGTTAGCCCAGAAGCCCCAGTAACAACCCCGCCTAGACTGAAGACTGTCTGCAGTGGAACAGATCGAGGGTTTAGGTTCATCTTGGGTCAGGTTTCAAAGGTACTAATCAGAACGTGTTGGGTGGAAACTGTAAAGCTGTAGAGTTTACAGTTTCAACCAAACTCTGGTCATTTTTCTGCTGATTCTTCTGCCTGATACGTAGATGTTCACATGGAGGAAGATCTTCCTGCTGCAGAGAACCAACACAACCAGCAGAACCCAGAGAACAGAGATGGGGACTGTATGGGTGAGAGACACACAGATTTATTGTATTTTTCCAGTCTGGTATGAGAAGCAATACGTTTTTGTGTATTTTAAAATGGGATGTATCCCGTAGCCTTTCTGTAAATGGTTTGTGGTTCATGTTCAGTTCTTCATATTGAAGTTTGGACTCTGTGAAAAACGCAAATAGAAACAGAATGAGATGCTTTCAAAACACCGAAACTCCATATTTAATTGAAAATAGCACAAAGACGGCCTATCAGATGTTGAAACTGAGAAATTTCATTGTTTTGAAAAAAAGTCCTCATCTAGAATTTAAAGCAGCAACACGTCTGGAAGTTGTTGGTTCGGGGATCTGTGTCTCACGGTGTCACATCAACACTCAGTCAGTGTTTGGAGCTGAGGACAGCCGCTGTCCAAGTGTTCAAGGTGAACGTTTTTCTCTTTCTTCTCGATCTATGACTTCAGCGGTTCAACAGCCGAGGTCTCCTTTGTCGTATTTTGTGCTTCATAATGCTCCACACATTCTGGACTGCAAGCAGCAACCAGACCTGTCCCCTTTACTCTGAGGCCACGCTGCTGAAACACTGCTGGAATAAGCAGAGGCGACATCGACGGATGGCAAATCCTCTGAATGTTTCTGTGATGTTTCAGATTGTAGATGCTGAAATCTCTGAACTCCTTCTAATTGTGCATCGAGAAATATTCTTAAGCTGTTGGCCTGTTTTCAGTTTGCAGTTTTTACAAAGTGGTGAACTTCACTCCATCCTCGCTTCTGAACAACTGAGCCTTTCGAGGACGCCACTTTCCTACTATCAGCTGTTACCAATCAGCCTGTTTACCTGTGGAATGATCCAAACAGTCCTTTCAGTCCAGTCTTAAGTTGCTCCTGTTTGAAACGTGTTGCTGCATCAGATCCAGAATCAGCAGATATTTACAGGAATCACTGAAGCTGATGAGCTCAGACAGTAAATATATTGACTTTGTGCTGTTTTCAATTAACCGCAGGTTCTAAAGGATTTGCACATGATTGCATTGTTTTATATTTACAGACCAACTTTTTAGCTTTGGGTTGTAACAGTTAACCACATGAACAAACACGTGTTTTTACATTAATTCTGAAAGATGATGTCATCATCACAGAAAATAAATTATTGATCAGTTTCCTGGATAAAAGCAGAATCAGCCTGAGTGAATAAATGATGATGTCATGAATCATGTGACCAAATGTCTCTTCGGTGAAGAGCTGAAAACATCAGATCTGTGTGGAGGAGGATGAGGAGGCTGTGACCTTCCTCACATGAACACACTAACAGAAACGTCTGATCTCTCCGTTTCCGTCGTTTGACCTTTGAATGACGTCGTCTGGTTGTGTCTCTTCTTCTGTGGTGGTTTAATGGCAGCTCCACCAGCTGTTTGTCTCCACTGACTAATGAGGAGAGGACGGAGACAAACGTTCAGTCACTTCCTGTTTTCATTTTGAAATGTTGTTAAAAATACAGCTGTCCAAGCAGTAAGTCTCTGAAAGGGACATAAATGTGCTTCTAGTGGTGTCCAAAGCTCCTGCAGACATGTTGCAATGAGCTCTGGTCAGTCTGTCTCCCCGGGGTGTAGGGTGTAGATACCTCTGAAAACCTAACCCTGACCTCTAAAAGTTTTCCCGATGTCCTTTGTTTTTTAAAGCTGACGTTTTTTCTTCTTCCTGTTTCAGATCTGGACGATGACGTTGACCCAGAAACTGGAGAGAGAGCTCAAGGATGACCCCGCCCTCACCTCCCACCCCCCATCAATCCCAGCAGCTATTTTACAAGCTTTTCCAATAAACTTTTATATAAACTTTTTTGTGCTTAGGTCATCTTTGTTTCAGATCAAAGATCAGAGTCTGTCACAATACGGGACTCAGAGGCTCAGGTGCAGACACAGGTAGGGCCGTTAAGTGAGGTTCATTTTAAACACAAGGCGCCATGCAGATCAGGCTTAGCAAAAACACAAATAGAAAATAAACTGGAGCCAGTTGAGGTAGCGGAACAGGTTGTTGAACGGCAGGTGAGATGATACAGCGAGGAGGTTATCTGGAGCACAAACAAACCGAAGTTAGAGCAGAACAGTTCACAAGCCAGAGGGACAAACGTGCCAGGATCAGACAAACTGAGTCCTGGTCGGCTGGTTTCTTATAAAGAAGACTGCAGTGTGAATGACGAAAGGCCGCTCCTCGCCGCAGCTGTAATCATCAGCTGAAATCAGGAACAGGTGAGCCTCCAGCCTGTCAGAATAAAAGCATGAACAAGGCAAGAATGCTCCACTAGGCGGATCCAGAGGTGGAGGCCTTACAGAACAGATTACAGATTACAGAAGTACTGGACTGAATTTAATGAAACTTGGTGAAAGGGTGTAGGATGGGCCAAGGAAGAATCCACTAAATTTTGCAGTGGATCTGACTCATGGGGTGGATACATTAATTATTTTTCTTTCTAGGGTCGGGCAAATCCTTCAGACAATATTTACTGTCTGAGCTCATCAGCTTCAGTGATTTCTGTAAATATCTGCTGATTCTGGATCTGATGCAGCAACATGTTTCAAACAGGAGCAACTAAAGACTGGGAAAGATGTGGAACGCTCCAAAAACACCTGTTTGGATCATTCTACAGGTAAACAGGCTGATTGGTAACAGGTGAGAGTATCATGATTGAAAGGCTCAGTGGTTCACAGCGAGGGTCAACACTTTGTCAGCACGTGATTGGATAAAGAGATTAATACCTGGACTCAGGAACACTTCAGGACTGTTGAAACAGTTTGTTGATGCCTGATTCTGGTTTGATTTATGTTTGACACAGTGTCTCAACTTTTTGTGAACTTAGGTTGTATTTTTGTAACACTGATGACATCGAAACTATGAAATAACATATGGAATAACAAACAAAGCAAAATATTATTGAGGCATCTCAGCCTGGTTCTGCTTGAGGTTTCATGTGCTCATGGTGGGAACTGTTGGGTCAAGTCAAGTAAATATTATCACAAGCATGGTTTAGACCCACCTCAATCCATCTCACTGGGTTCAGGTCAGGTGACTGTGGAGACCAGGTCATGTGATGCAGCCCTCCATCACGCTCCTTCCTGGTCAAACAGTCCTCATGAAGCCTGGAGGTTTGTTCTGTCCTGCTGAAGAACAACCCAGAGAGGCTGACCAATGGCAGCCATGCTGGTTCAATGTGCTTTGAAAAAAAGCCCCTCACACCTCCTCGTCTTTTTTCCTGGGGTGAATTCATTTCATGGTTTTTGCGAGTGCACGTTACATTCTGTGAAAGAAAATGTTGCATTTGGTCCATTTGTGTCTTAAAGTAATGACGCTCATTTCTCTTGACTTCGTTAAGTCCAACTTGTCATAATATGGTTTCCTGTAGGAGCTGAATAGAGCTGTTAACAATATACCAACACTAACTCTGCACCATAACTTATGAACTCATTAAAAATGACAGAAATTCCACTAATGAACTTGTCTACACTGGGTTAAACCCGTTGGATGTGGTCTGAACTGGTCTAAACTGCTCTGATCCAGGACAACAGACGGGCTTAGTTACAAAAAAATGGTTTTATTGTTAAAAAAAAGTCTTTTTTTTCAAAAACAGTAAGTAACCAGAATTTTTCTTATTTGCATTTTTACATTTACGGTACAGAACATATCTGTGACATTTAGCTTCCACAGTGGAAGTCCTGGTAATATCAAACTTTTTTCTACCGCTGAACCAGCAGCTCTTCTTGGTTTTGATTGGTTAATATCAGTCTCTGTCCTCACTGCCTGCTGCTGGATCAGTGGGGGGAGCCTCGTCCTCAGAACTGGTCTGACGAGCCGCCGTCCGAAACAAACGCATCAAATCCCGAAACCGACGAGATACCTGGAGATACAAGGAAGGGTTACTGACGGTTTACAGCCCTGACAGTCAGATAAATCCAAAACTTTCTTCTCCTTTAATAGAGAACGACAAATTCACCAATCACCTCACTGGGAGTCTTGTTGCCGAGCAAAGTAGAGATAGCCTGAAACGTGTTCTGATTGGCTCCCTCCTGCTGACATGTTGTCAAAATGACTCTATCTGCTTCCCTGAAAAACAGCAACAACGGGCTAAAAACAGTCAGGACTCCTGCTGGTCTCTAAAGGGAGAGGAGCAGGGAGGAGGTTTACCTGGTCCAGAGGATGACTCTCTCTCCACTCGCTGTCAGAGAAATGTTTTTGGCACAGACAGGGAGGTCAGGAGGAGGACTGGGCCGTGGATGAGAAGAGGGAGCAGAGGAGGAGAGGGTGGAGGAAGCAGAGGAGGAGGTACAGACAGATGGAGAGATGGAGGAAGAGGAGATGATGGAGGAGACAGTGGCAGTGGTAGAGGAGAAGGTGACAGATGTGATAGAGGAGGTGCAGACAGGGGGAGAGGTGGAGACAGAGGAGGTAACTGAGGTAGAAGTGAGGATGGAGGAAGTGATAGAAGAGGTAGCGACAGAGGTATGGGAGATCATGGAGGAGGCGGAGGGGTTGGAGGAGGCTGTAGAGGGCAAGGTAGAGGAGGTGATATAAGAGGCGACAGGGGCGATAGAGGGAATAGTGGAGGTGCTGGGGGGTCGCAGTGCCTCCTCTCTCCTGCTCCTCTTTACGGCCAGGCTCTGCTCCTTCTCACTATTCTTCCTCTCCTCTTCATCTTCATCCTCCTCCTCATCATCCAACTCCTCCTCCTCTTTCTCATCAGTCAGAGGGAACGAGCCTTCCCATGATGCACCACTTTGATCTGTTAACAGAAACAATTAAGTTATACGTACATATTAGTAAAATTAGTGTAATTGTACAAAGAGAAAACTGAAGATCACTTCAAGAACAAACACCCCCAGAACATGTGGAGAGGCATCAGAACCATGACGGACTACAAGCCGAACACTCAGCCCGCCAGCCACGACCCCACCCTGCCTGACACCTTAAACAGCTTCTCTGCCCGCTTCGACACATCAGGCAGCAGAGAAGCTGCACACCTCCCCCGGCTGGAGGAGCAGCACCAGGCCCCAAAGTCAGGCAAGACTTTGAGGACATGCGCTGACCAGCTAGCAGGAGTGTTCCTGGACATCTTCAACCTGTCCCTGCAGCTGTCTACGGTTCCTGAGTGCCTCAAGTCCTCCACCATCATTCCGGTACCAAAGAAGACATCCATCACCTGCCTGAATGACTACCGGCCTGTTGCACTGACCCCGGTAATCATGAAGTGCTTTGAGCGGATTATTCTCAGGTACATCAGAGACTTCATCCCCTCAGACCCAGACAGCCTTCAGTTCGCCTACAGAGGGAATCGGTCCACAGAGGATGCTGTCTCCATCACCCTGCACACAGCCCTGACCCCCCTGCAGCAGCCCAACACCTACGTCAGGATGCTATTTGTAGACTTTAGCTCAGCCTTCAACACCGTCAAAAACTGTACAAAAAAAAAACTGCACAAGGCATCGTGGGCTGCCCCCTCCCTGACCTAGACTCTATATATGAAGGCCGGGTCAGGAAGAGGGCGAGATCCATCGCCACGGACCCCAGCCATCCGGGCCACAGACTGTACAGGAACATCCGCACCCCCACTAACAGACTGAGGGACAGCTTCTTCCCCAGAGCTGTTCGAGCTATCACCCCCAGCAGCCCCCCACTGGAGTGAGAGACTGTGAGTACTGTGAACACTGCACACCGCACTTTACACCTCCACCTCCACCTGCACCTTCTGTGTACTGAACATTTAAGTACACACACACTTCACTAATTGTCAGCTGCATTTCATTATATACATTTTAGTATATTCAGCAGTTTTTAGTATATTTCTTAGTATATTTTATTTTCTTAGTATATTTTTATTTCTGGTATATTTTTGTTGCATTTGTGTAAATTAAAACCCTGGACAGGCGATCCTATTACATACCTGGTTGTGGACTGTCTTCGTCCCCCTTCAGGTCCAAGTCTTTGTCACTTGGTTCATCATGAGTGGAGCTTATCTGAGAGTACAGAGGGTCCAGACTCTTCATGGCTCTGGACATACCCCCTGTGGGCTGGGGGGAAAGGAGCAGGTGAGTCGGGCTTGTCAGGTGATTGTAAACCTGTCTACCTGAAACTCTTTCACACCTGATGAAACACGGACGACATACCTTGTTGCCGTGGCAGCGAGAGCACCCTTTCCTCCTATGTCTGCGAATCTTTGCGTCATGACAGAGGCAAGGCCAGTCTTTATCTGACCAATCACAGTCCTGGAAACACATCAAGTAGTTTTTATCTGACCAATCACAGTCCTGGAAACACATCAAGTAGTTTTTATCTGACCAATCACAGTCCTGGAAACACATCAAGTAGTTTTTATCTGACCAATCACAGTCCTGGAAACATATTGAACAGCATCAGAACAAATGAAAGTATAAACGAAGGTAACCAGTGTGAGAAAAAGTCCACAAGCAAAAACTAAATGTATAATCGCTGTGTATTCTCACACCTTGTAGTTTCTGTGAACGTCCATTTTCCTCCTCTGGCGCCGGCTCGTCATTGGTTGGATTTTATGCCCATCCTCTTCCTCTTCGAGCTCTGGCAGCGTCACTTCCTCGAAGCCACTGGTGGCTCTGCCTCTGGGCACCTGGCCAATGCCCTCTCCACCATCTGACCCGCCCCCTCCGTCCTCCAGCCATTGAGCTTCTTCAAACTGTCCCGGTCGAGCTGGAGGTGGCCGTAGCTCTTCAAAGAATACCCAAAATTCAGCTTGTAGGTGGTTGTGGCCTTTTAGCAGCATGCCCATCTGAGCTTTCAGCTGAAACACATGAAACAGCTGATTTTACCCTCGATGTACAACAGTAATAAAGCATTTAATATAATATAACTTCATGGTTAACGAACATGTGACCATACAAGCTGATCAGTGACATCTCGTTAGCTCTAAGGTTTTTACAAAAGGCACCTGGACAAGAAGCTTCTCCAGAACTGAAGAAGTGTAAACACAAAAAGGAGACCGGATCCTTTATTACACTGATTGCTTTTTAATACCTGTTAATGAGGTGTGAGTTAATGATCTTCATCTCCTCCATGACCTGTGTGTTACTGCTGCAGCTAAACAATGACAAACAGTAACAACGAACTTTTTGTCGCTTTTACAACACCTGCATCCACCTGTCACCTTTGTGTCACCCCCGGTTGTTACTGATACTGGTTTAACTGGTTTCTGTTCAGTTGTTATTGATAATAGCTAAACTGGGTCAGCTGGTGTACCTCGTGGATGCTGGTTGGACTGAGATCTGGACCGGTCTGCAGAGCCTTGATGATCTTTTGATAATGTGACGGATTATCTCCAAAACTGATCTCTAACTGTCGCAGGAACCGACGGCTGCGTTCGAACGCCTGCTGCTCCTCGAACTGCAGAGTCGGGACAGAGAGTTAGAGCAATAACTTAAACTGAAATACACAGAAATATGAATGTTCATGATGAAAACACCAGCACTTTCTGATGTTCCCCGACTTTACAGGTAACATGAACGGTTCAGTCTGTGAACACCTGAACCCGTCAGACAAGTTTTATTCATAAAAACATTTTTATCAGCTGAACCAGTCAACTGTGACTACAGACATGATTCAGTGAGAGCTGGGAGGCTGTGTAAAATATATAAATAAAACAGGTTGCAATGATTTGCAATATGAAATTAAAATAAGTGTCTGCTGTATAAACTCAAAGCACAACAATGACATTGATCCATCAGTTGCACTTGACCATCAACAGAAATAGCCCTCAATAATACAATACATAAGAGTGATCAATGACAAGAAGGACAGCTATGGTGGTGCCTGACTAGGAGAACCTTGTATCTCCATGATCTTCATGGCTGTCTGTATATGTCGGGTGATTTGGGGCTCTGACTGTACTGTCAGGTTAAGATAAGATATGATAAGGCTTTATTGATCCAGCAACAGGAAAATTCAGCAAGAATAAAAAGGAGAGGAAGAAAAAAAAAAACAAATAGACAATAAAAACAAAATAAAATCAACTATAGAGGCGATGTACATACGATGTATATACGAGGGTATAAAAAGTATTACCTTGATAAGAATGGCTCAGTTTCACAGTGGATTTTCAATTGCACAAGTCAAATATGCTAAATACACTAAAATACAGTGTTGTTGGGCTATTGCACAGTATAAAAATATATAGTATTGTACAAGATAAGTTGCACAGATGTAATGGATCTTAGTGTAGTGCAAAAAGGTTTGTGATGTGTGAAATGTTAAACGATGCTGCTGGAATGTCAGGCTGTTTAACTGGTGGTCAGTTACCAAACCATGCACAGATACCATCACACAAGAGGCTCTTGACTAGTGAATAGCATTATTAGCAGTCAGTTTGTCCTTATTCCTTAGCAACCTCACATTATGGAGGATCGTAGATGCCTCCTCCTCTTCCTCACTCTCTGTCACTGTGAGGGCAGGTCGGTAAACACAGTTTGTTAATGTATCTATAAATGCAAGTTAAGCCAGTTCACTAGCCAGTCACATTCAAAACCTTCAACAACCGGTGTCGTCAATCCTCAAACACTGAGTGTTGTTAAAGAGAAGCTGATGTAACAGTGGTAAACAGCCTCCTGAACCACCTGAACCGCCTCAGTGTTCAGATGAACATTAAATATCTTGTCTTTGCACTGGTTTCAACTGAACATAGGTTGAAAAGGATTTGCAAATCATTTATGTCTGTTTGTATTTTAGATACACAGCGTCCCAACTTTTTGGGAAGTGAGGTTGTACACCTGCTATGATACACCTGTTCTGCTCACCAGTCCACACTGCAATGCCTGCTCAGGGTGCAGGAAGGCGGCAAAGTCTCGAAGGAGGTCCGTCCGGTCTCCAAGGATGCAGCGCAGTTTCCTGAACAACAAGATCACTTCCTGTCCTTCTCCCGCCTGCTCGAACTCATTCAGCAGAGACACGAAGGCCTCCACCTGCCCAGGTATGTCCTGCAGCGCCTCACGCACCTACAGACACACAGTAACAGTCAAGTACAGATATCTGCATCATCATTACCTCACCTGGTACTGTTTTAATGTCTCTGAAGCTGCTGTGATTACTCCTGCTACAGAACTGCCTCTTCTTAAAAAGAGCTGCTTAAAGGTCAGCTGTTTCATGTTCCCTGAAGGGGTCAAAGGTCAAACATGTCAGCTGCCTCGTGGTCTCCTCAGGTGGTCAAAGGTTGGTTGTGTCAGGATTTCCTGAAAAGCCTCAGAGACAGGGCGAGGCGCTAAGATATAGGAGGTGTTCTGACGAGAACCACTATGTCTTCATGATGCAAGGAGTCAGTTGAGGTGGTGGAGGAGGAGACCCCCAGCACCAACACTGCTCAGATGCTGTCACTATGACCAGGACTTGGATAAGCAGCAGACTGCCGAGCTGGTGTAGTAAACAATGTGGGTTTCATTGATAATTGGCAGACTTTCTGCGGAAGACCTGGTCTGATTAGCCATCCATCCCACTTCGGACGGAGCAGCTCGGAAACAAATTCACTCAAAAGTTAACAGGAGGGGGGTTACATATAAAAACTTAATACAAATGAACGCCACCACTGCAAATGTGGACTCCTCAATATCAGGTCTCTGTCCTTTAAAACTGTATTAGTAAATGAGTTAATATCAGATCATAGTATTGATTGATTTTGTCTGACTGAAGCCTGGCTGTCTCATGATGGGTATGTTAGCCTGAATGAAGCTACTCCGCTGAGTCATACTAACACTGATGTTCCTCGAGGCAGCGGCAGAGGAGCTGGAGCTGCAGCCACTTTTGACTCAAGCTTATTAATCAACCCTAAACCTAAACTCAGTTATAACTCATTTGAAATCTTTCAAGCCGAACCTGGAAAACATCACAGTTTTATTTGTCATAGTGTACCCTCCTCCTGGTCCTTTTTCTGAATTTATATCAGAATTCTCAGAGTTTCTATCAGGGTTAGTCCTTAAAACAGACAAAATAAAGCAGTTTCTAGTCAGCTGTGCGACTTTCTACAAAACAATAGTTTATTTGAGGATTTCCAGTCAGGATTTAGAGCACATCATAGCACAGAGACAGCATTGGTTGTCTCTGTACTGGTCTTACTAGATCTTAGTGCTGCATTTGACACCATTGACCATGGTATCCTATTACAGAGACTGGAACACCTCATTGGCATCAAGGGAAGTGCATTAAGATGGTTTAAATCCTACTTTTCAGATTTCAGTTCATACAGGTTAATGATGACTCCTCTGTGTACACTAAAGCAAGTCACGGAGTTCCACAGGGTTCTGTGCTTGGACCGATCCTTCTCCCTCTCTATATGCTTCTTCTAGGCAACATAATCAGGAAACATTCCATAAATTTTCACTGTTATGCAGATGATGCTCAGAACCTGGTTCTGCTTGAGGTTTCTGCCTGCTAACAGGAGTGGGGGGGGGGCTTTCCTTCTGTTGAGTACCTGGAATCACTGCTTGTGGCTTATATCAATTGATTATGGTAATGACAGGTGGAGACAGACAGGAAAAGCAGTAGAGACAAAGAGGATCACATGTAGCTTGGCAGGAACTGAACCCAGGCTGATGTGGTGAGGACTAACCCTTGATACGTGGCTCCACCTCACAGCTATGTAAGTATCACACAGTAAAGTCAAAGTCATGTTCTGTTTTTTTGTCGTCTCACCCTGTTGAGGTAACTCTGGGCGAACGCTACGTCTTTGCTCTCTCTGTGCGGGTCATTGTCCAAGATGTTTTCATCATACAGCAGTAACAGTTTTGCAGCATCTTTACTGTGACGCTCCTGACGACTCCTCCTCAAACCACGAAGAGGTCTACTTCGACCTGCAGAGATAGAGGAGAAACTATAAAATCAGAAGTATTCAAATGCTAGATCCATCAGAAGCAGATCTGACCTCTGCCTCGTCCAGGACATCTCCCTCCTCCTCTGGGGGTCCCCTCTCCGGATGGCATCTCGTCTCTTTCCTCCTTATTGCTCCTCCCTTCTCCTGACTCCTCCCCTTTAGGCCCCTCCTCCTCCTCCTCTTCCTCCTCTTCCTGAGAGCAGGGGGAGGTCGGAGAGTGATCCTCCTCTGAATCTCCATCTGCACAGAGCCGCCGCTCCGCCGCGAGCCATGTCAGCTGCTTCATGGTTTCCTGAAAAAGTCAAAGGCCAACTGCTTCAGAGTCTCCTACAGAGGTCAAAGGTCAGCTGCTTCAAGGTCTTCTAAAGAGGTCAAAGGTCAAACATGTCAGCTGCTTCAAGGTCTTCTAAAGAGGTCAAAGGTCAAAGATGAGCTGCTTCATGGTCTCCTACAGAGGTCAAAGATGAGCTGCTTCATGGTCTCCTACAGAGGTCAAAGGTCAAAGATGAGCTGCTTCAGGGTCTCCTACAGAGGTCAAAGGTCAAAGATGAGCTGCTTCATGGTCTCCTACAGAGTGTGTGGAATTTGAATCAAGGCCACTGGATTCTTGACCAGACGAGTGTCAGAAAACGTCACTGTTGGCCTCGATTTGTTGTCATTTGACTGACGAACAAGGACTTCCTGTTTACCTGTAACTCTGGAACAGACAGCACTGACTCCTCTGACGCTGATGACATCACTTCCTCCTCATCTTCATCCTGTGTGAGGTCATCAAAGTCCTCCTCCTCTTCTTCCTCGCCCTGCCGGTCTTGATCTTCATCCTTATCCTTCTCTCCATCCTCCTCCCTCTCTCCTCCCCCGTCCTCCCTCTGTCCATCCTCTTCCCCATCGCCTCCCTGCTCCCCCTCTCCTCCTCCACCTGTTTCCTCCTCTCCACCTCCTCCTGCCCCTCCACCCCTTCTCCCCTCTTCCTCCTCTCCACCAGTGTTTTCTCCTCCATTCAAACTGACCACCCCCACAACGGTCCAGCTCTCCCCTTCCTCCTTCTCTCCTGCACAGGACGACAGAGGACTTAGTGTCGACGGTGAAGCTAAACTCTCCTCCTCTACCTGTTTCCTTCTCTCCATCTCCTCCCCCTCTCCCCTCTTCATCACCTCCACCTGCGTCTTCACCTCCTCCAGTCTGTTGATCTGTTTCCCTAGAGCATGCTGGGAGGTGACGGTGGGGGGAGCTGTGGGTGGAGCTGCTGGTGTCCACATCATCTGGAGGAGGAAGTACCCTGGCTTCACAGTGGCAGCTGAGCAAGACGTTATGGGATCTGCAGACTCAGAGTTGGTCAGGGCGGGGAGGGGGAGGAGAAAGGGGACAGGGCCACGGTCTTGTTGCCTAGTAATGCTGTGCGGCGTCCTCTGACCAATAGGAAGACAGGACTGGATGATGTCAGTACAGACGGAGGGAGTGGGGACTGTATGACTGTACATATTCCTAAAACAGCTAGGGGAGTCAGACAGTAAGGTGACACCTGCAGAGGGGAGGGACAGGTAGCTGATTGGCTGCATGTCTACCTGTCCCTTTACCCGTCTGTTTGGTAGCCTCTTTGCCTGTCTCACCATCTGTCTCTCTCCTAACGAGTCTACCTGTCTTTCCACCTGTTTGTCTGCGGGGGCTTTGGCAAGTGGAAGCAGAGATGCATTGTGGGCTAAGGTGATGAGGCGTTTGCGAGGGGGGGGTGGGGGGCGAGACTTGTTGAGCCAGTACGGGTGGAGCCTAAGGGTGCAGCCTGGGGGGAGGGAGGGGGGGTAGCAGGTGGAGATTAGTCGGGTCTTCTGGATGATCAGCTGACTGTTCTGCAGGTGAGAACCATCAGAGAACCAGGGTCACAACTGCTGCTGTCTGAATAAAGACTGAACCATTATTGACTATCAGACCCCAAACACATTTTAACGTGACAGAAACATGATAATAATAATAATTCTATTATTATTAGAAACATGAACACATGTTGGTACTGATTCCATGTCTGTAAATGGCTTTAGCAAATACTCCACTGTGACAACAACTGTTACTATGCATGGAGCATCATGGGAACGTCCCACTAAAATAACTTCAAACTGGATTTTAATAAACTAGATCAGGGGTCGGCAACCGGCGGCTCCGGAGCCGCATGCGGCTCTTTCATCCCTCTGATGCGGCTCTTGAAAATAATTAATGAGCATTTAATTAAAATGCATTTTATCTTATCGTGCACGCTCACAGATGGCAGTTTATGATCCTGTGTGAGGTTCAGGGGCAGAAATCACATTAACCACGTTTGATTAATATTTTAATTGCCTATTATTTAGCACATATTCATATTTTTTTCAATGTTCAGTGAAATAGTCCTTTTATTATTCAGGTTGACAGCTGGCTGCATGCGACAGTAAAAGGATGTCGGCACGCAGAGAGTGGACGGTATTTTTGGTTTGCTGCCGGTGGAGAATTTTTTTCATAAATACAAGAAGGACTCAAATAGACGTTTGAGTATTTTACTTGAAAGAAGCTTCAACCCAATGTCTTAAATTCTGAGTGTCTGAGAATTCTGCATGCAGAAATGTCATTTCATTTCTCTGCAGTTGCTCATTGATTTCATAAATGCAACACGTTACGGTTTGTTTATACAGCATAAAGGCAAACAACGTTATATGCAGTGTTTTTCCATTTTACACGTGAAAAGGGTTTGTGGCTCCCAGTGTTCTCTTTACTGTGTGAAACGGGCCAAATGGCTCTTTGACTGGTAAAGGTTGCCGACCCCTGAACTTGATGAATGTATGAGAACTTGGTTAGGTGCTGGTGACAACAGGTACTGAACTGTCACTGTGGTATCAAGTGATGTCATCATCACTCTGAAGAAAACAACAATAGTAATGTAATTACCATCATAAAAATAATCAATAAAAAACCAACTGATGATAAACACAGAACAGGTGTCAGACTTCACAAAGATCTGGATGTGAATGTGGGCCTGGTTTAATCTGTCAGACCTTGAGCCAGTTTGGCATATTGGAGGTGTTTCTGTCCACTGGGGGGCGCTGGTCTCCTGACTGAACTCTGCTGCAAGCGAGTGGCAGCGTGGGGACAATTCGCTCGATCAGGAACCTCTGAAAACAGGAAAAGTCAGTTTATCTTCACCTGAGCAGCCTTTACCTGCAGAACTACAGAGATGTTTCTGTCAGAGATTTCTGATGATGTCAGTGTGTGAGATGATGTCACAGTGAGGTCACCTTGATGACATTGTCGCGTGGTGCTCTTGGTCCACTCATCTCTCGAATGTGTTTCCTGAAGTTCCATCGAGTCTTGCAAAGGAGGTAGGAGCAGATCAGCTGATCCGGCTGGAGCGTCCCCTCAAAGTGCTTCAGACCCAAAATGATCAAACTGCACAAAGGCATCATGGGAGATTATTAATGTCTGCCTGCACTGAGGCATCATGGGAAATATTACTGGCAGAGTGAGCCTTATATGAACTAGATACTGGACTCTAACACTGCATTCAGCCAAGAGTCGTAACATCTGTGTGTATTAGTTTATATTGACCTGTCCTCTCCTGCAGTCTAAACACTCTGTGGTGTGTATGTATGTATGTGTGTGTGGGTTACAAATAATGGCCAGTGGTCCCCACGAACAAATAAAGGCCAGCCACAAATACAGGCTGGGGAAAGAATGGGTGTCCTGTTGTCATCTAACCCTAACCCTACATTTCCACTTTAATTCAATAGAAAGGTTGGGTTAACAACATAATCATGCTACATTCGACACTCAGTTACTCCTCCAACATGGACCTGTCCTGTTTCAGTCACTGTGGGTGTGTGTGTGTTAATGTCTCAGCCAAACTGAAGGGTCAGGGCCAGGGTCTGAATAACCATTCAGGTCACTGTATTTACATGCATATACTATATGTACTGCACTGTATGTACTGTATGTTTCACATTTTCAGAACATAGTACCTTTTGTTTCAGGAGATTGAAATTGTTGGTCTCTGCAGTAAGTTTGGTCTGTACCTGCTTGATATGGAAAGTGTCCTGAGACAGCTTCAGTAGTGATTTGGCGCTATATAAATAAAACTGAACTGAAATGAATTCACAGTTGGCCCAACAACTGTAGTTTACACCTGGCCTCAGGTGACTCCAACGACTCTACTGAACTGAAACAAAAGGTGCTAAAACTGTGAAAAATATAATACATGTAAATATCAGGAAATGAAAGCTGACATTGTGATCTCTTGTTTCATTTAAGGTCTTTAGTTACAGCAAAAACAAAAAACAGCCTTGCTGTTCCCATACTGAGGCCCCTGTATGTGTTTATTATGTATTAGTGGATATATACCCATCCTCTCCTGGGGTGTAAACACTCCGGTGGTATCGGGTGTGGTCCAGGCTGCAGACAGGAAGTAGCTCTGGGTAAAGAAAGACTGGTCTGGTGGCGAACAGCCAGGCAGTGTCGGCAGGTAAGAGAGGGAAGGCGTGGCCTAAACGGAACCAGAATCATGATCAGAGATAGAAGTTCTGTCTCATCACAGCGAGCTGTCCCGGCAGTGTTTGGAGAGGTTTTTTTGTGTGTTTTGTAGAGGTTGTCTCCCCTTAGCTGGTTTCCTCTTCTTGTGTTCTGTGTGAAGAAGCAGCAGCAGAGGCCATTTCTCTTCCTCCCAACCCAAACAGTCACAGCACTTCTCTGCTGCACCGTCCCGACAGGAGGACCGACATCGCTGTCTCAACGTGCACACACGTGTGTTTGTGTAGAACATGTGTTTGTGTAGAACATGTGTTTGTGTAGACGATGAGTGTGGTCACACAGATTGTAAGTTTCTGTACATTATGTGTGCGTTTGTTGTGGGGTAGATTATGTGTTTATATGGATTGTGTGTGTCTTGTGTATGTTGTGTGTGTAGATAATTTGTGTGTGTTTGTGTGGATGTAATGTCTGTCGAGATGTGTGTGTTTGTCTAGATGTGTGTTTGTTGAGATTATGTGTGTGTGTGTGTGTTCGTTTGACCAAACTTGATGAGAGACACGAACACTTCTGTCTGATGGGACATTGAACCCGTTCACAGAATAAGAGTTTTCCCTCCTTACTGTTAGTTGCAGGAGTCATCTCGGGAAGCCAGCGTCTGGGAGCAGCAGGAGCAGCGGGAGCAGGAGGGGGCTCTGTTCTCTTCTCCATCTCCTGCAGGAGATCCAGAGCCCCCTGCAGGTTACACACTCTGAAGCTGCTGGGGAGAAAAACCTCCTCCTGACGGCGGGCGAACTGCTGCAGCTCTTCCTGGAGGAAGAAGAGATTCGTATGCATTGTCGTTAACTGACTGACCAGCTGGTGTCTGTGATGTTGTTCTCCGACTGACAGCGTAGCCTTTGTGTTTCTATTTACCGACTGACCAGGTAGTGTTTAGTGATGCAGACTTCATGGTTCAAGGCTTCCACACGGCGACAGAGCAGGTGAACTTGAGTCAGCAGCTGCACGTGCTGAAAGACAGAAACTTCTCAGTCACAGTGTCACAGGTGACCTACACCTGGAAAATCTGCAGTTTGTTGTATTGGTCTGAAAATCTGAAGAAAAAAGCAGAATGTTGTTGAGGCTGGACATGAAGAGGACCCGATCAAAGACGTAGAAATACAAATGCAGATATGAAATATCTGTGATCAGATTTTTAACACGAGGGAGCAGCGGTTCTCCTCTGAGCTACTCGTCCTGTCTCTGAGGCTGAGCACAGACACCCTGCCGAGGAAACTCATTTCAGCCACTTAGAACCACCATCTCATTGTTTCAGTCACTACCCAGAGACCAGACCCACAGCTGAGGACTGGAACATAGAGGGATGACTCACTGCTAACTCTGCACCAGTCTGCCTGTTGAGACTGTCACTGCTGAAGAACCCATTACTTGTTTTTGAAGGTTCTCATTCATCCAGGTCACGGTACTTCTAAGTGCTCGCAAAGGCAACTGGACTAGAACCACAAGCAAGCCCAGCACTTAGACCTTCACTTGGGGCACTGACTCAGTCCAGCCTAAAGGGATCCACTGTTTTACAACAGAGTATGATGACCTCAGACTGGGAAGAGCTGAATCTCATCCTGCTGGACCACCACAGAACACTACATGAAGCACCAGAGGACACTACATGAAGCACCAGAGGACACTACATGAAGCACCAGAGGACACTACATGAAGCACCAGAAGACACTACATGAAGCACCAGAGGACACTACATGAAGCACCACAGAACACTACATGAAGCACCAGAGGACACTACATGAAGCACCAGAGGACACTACATGAAGCACCAGAGGACACTACATGAAGCACCAGAAGACACTACATGAAGCACCAGAGGACACTACATGAAGCACCAGAGGACACTAAACGTAACACTGGAGGACAACATAGAAAACACTAGAACATATTATACAAAGCACTTGAAGACACTAGGAGACCAATATCTTGTTAGAACATGTGATGAAGATGTCCCTACATGACATCCTGGAACAGAAATCCACTGAGGCGGGGGTGATGTCAGACCGAGTGATTGTTCAGTCTGAGGCGGGCTTTTCTCTCGTACCTGCTGTATCTGCTGTTGTAGCTGCATTTTCTGGGCGTAGTCCAGGCGGAGGGCTGGGCACACCTGGCTCGGCAGCACTAAGACGGAAGCGACGGTGTTGGGTAGCGGGCTGGGGGTTTCCTTCAGGTTTATGTTTTCTCGGTGATGGTTGGTCGTGTCCTGCAGGGCTCTCCTCTGCTGCAGAGCTTCGTACTGTTTTCTGACCGTCCGTCGTCGCTCTGTTAACATGCCAGCTAACGGCGCCTCAAAACTACAGACAGAAAGTGACACAGCTGCTTTAACACAAACAGAACTGCCTGTCCAGTACGAAGCTCTGTTGGGATCTCCCCCCACCCATCAGAGCAACAGCAGCACAGCTGAGTCCTAACAGGCTTTGTGGTTGTGTACATTATGTAATCTATGGTAAACCCGCTGGTTCATGGACTGTTTTGAAGCCTCCAGTTTGGCATTATGGTCATCGCCATTTTGTTTTTTGGACCCAGAAGTGACTATATTTGGATGAGAGGGTGGAGCTGGGGAGGATATGCATAGCTACGCCTCTATCCTGATAGGATATAACTGAGAACCCGACGACATGTCACGGTAATGACCGGCCAATAAAAAGAATGCAGATTTAAGGCACCTCTACATTGGCTTCACTGTTCAGGACCAGGACGCACTGTTCACTTTTTTAGACATGTTTGTGTAGGTGTGTATTTGTGTAGATATAGACGTGTTTGTGTTGATGTCTAACCCGAACCTGTTACAGCTGGCAGCCACGAAAGGCGATGCAATGTAAAGCGATTGTGCCCTCAATGAGCGTCCACTACAAGTGGTTTCTTTTGCCACTGACAATACGATACCATACGAGATCAGAATCTGTCAGCTGGTCATATGATTATTTACTTGTTAATTCATCAGCATCTTTGCAGTAGTTTCTCATTATTAAATAGTTTATCTGGATCCCTGATTGACAGGTGGAGGACTGGATCTGGTAAAGGGGGTAGTGCTGGTCCAATGGCAGCATGTTTGTGTGATGGCCAATCCACAGTAAGGGGACACTAGAATGGCTACCATGAGTTAAAATGGGTTTATGTTAGTTCTTTTCATATATTCTTATTGTTGTAGATTCTGTTTTGATAAATTTACTCAGTTTTGTGTTTCAGTCGTAGAGGTGGAACTCGTTCTTTAGAGGAGGTTGTGACCACCCGCTCTGCTGCTGTTTTGTGGGTGCTGGAGGTGTGAACACACACTGTGCAGGGTTACCGCAGAGTCTGGGGGATGTTGAATTTGGGTCCAGTCTGTGACGGTGCCTCCTCCTCCTGTTCCTCCTCCTGGAGCTGCACAGTGAACAGATGGCAGTGTCACATGAGACCAGCAGTCCTGAACCAAGGAGCCAGAAGCACCATGCAGACTGCAGACTAGTTTGAGTTCAGACTCATCAGGAGACATGAGATAACTTTACTGATGAAGATTTCAAAACGATGGTTTCTGAGTCTGAGAGCAAACACAAAAAGATGTTTTTGTGGTGTGTGATGAAGTTTTAATCAATACTTAAAAAGGCTGTGTTGAGAGTAAAAGTACTTGCAATGAAACAAGATTTTGAATTGTTGAATTTCTCAGGGCCCTTTCACACCTGTGTCATCTGGTCTGGCATCATCATGAAGCTCAGGCTCAACATACTCACTTAAAAACCTGAGAGCTTGGTGTCTGATCAGAACGTAGGAAAAGTCCCTGAAGGTGATTCTCCTGACACAGTTCTTATTAGAGATGGATGGGGGTGTGATTTCTACACAGAACTACATCAACTGTGTGGCTGGTAAACAACAGCCAGGTAAACAATAAAACAGTCAGTAAAGATCCTCCCTGAAGACCAGAGTAATTAGAAATCGAGAGTAAAAACAGCTGGTAGAAATCAACTCAACTCACTGTATCAAAGAGCTCGTCCAGCAGCTCATTCACTTCCTTCTCTGAAAGAAAAAGCAGGATTTTAACACTGAGGGGAGGACGAGAAGAAGTCCGAGGTCCTCAACCGTCGCCCAAACAACAACACCTACTCGTGATCTGGACGCCCCGGTCTGTCCTGTAGTCCTCCAGGTCTGGTTCATCCAGGTCATCCAGGAAGTTGTACTCTGGATCGTCATCATCATCGGCTTCCTCTGAGAAAACAAACAGGTGATGTAAACAACAACAAAAACAGCTGACATCAGCAGCTTTTAGTGAACATCAGTGCTGTAGACCTGCTTTCAGTCTCAGTGTTTCTGCTGAAGAATGAACAATCAGCACAGTGTGGATAAAACCACAGCTGGAAGGAAATATGACTCGACCTTTGACAATCAATCAGTTTGATCTGAATCTGATCAGATGAACTGTTTTAGAAAGAAAACACTATTTCCAATTGGAGGAATAAATCTCAATCATTATCACGTGAACATGAAACTAGCAGAACAGTAAGACCAGCTCTACAGGGAAAAGCTGAAAGAAAGAGTCTTTTTATATATAATATAATAATATATATTTATATTTTCACGGCGCTGCTGTCAGCCTGAAGTCTGACCTTCGTTGTCGGGGGCCATGAGCCCCTGCAGCCACCTTGTCCAATTACGGTCCTCCTCCTGCTGGGCGGCAGTCTGCTCATACATGTCAGCTGTAATGTCGGGGGCCAGAAGCTCCGCCTCCAACTGACCCAGAGGAACGTTAACAAGACGAAGTTTGGAGCGCGTGCGGTACGCCAAACAGCCGGAACCTTCTTCACCAGCACCATCATCATCATCATCGGCTTTTCTGTCCAGACACTGAAAAGGGAGACAGGCAGACAGGTACAGAGAGACGGATAGTAAATCAGACAGACACATAGACGAGGGACAGCGCTGGGTGGGGGGTGGTGGGGGGGTTTACCTGGTTATAGGTGTAGGCAGGGCTGCAGTCCAGCTCCTCTTCCACAGCATTCAGTCTCTCCAGGAAGGAAGACTCAGGAGCAGTGAGGAGATGCTGAGTAGTGCAGGGGGAGGCCATCACCTGTTCCCTCAGGTGTGTTGGAGATCTCTAAAAAACAGGTCAGAGGTCACAGGTTAGGGTATCTGTAGCGCTATTAGGTCAGAGTACCTGTAACAGCTGGACTCCACCAGGCTCAGCTGTGTCGGTTCCCGCTGCAACATGGTTTTTGTAAAATATATACGAATCTTAGAGTGCTGGTGGGTTCAGGTCCAAACACTCCAAACAGTCCCACGGGATAAACAGCCAGGAACAAATAGTGATGTTGTCAAGTTGTGGTTCTCTATAGGAACATAAGTAGCAAAATTATAGAATTAGTACAAACTGTGTAAAGAAATTGCTGAAATAAACAGCTGTGGTTGATAACAGTCCAGCAGCAAATGTCCTCAGAGGGCTCTCCTGATCGCGACTATGGTCTACAGCAGGCTAGTCAAACCTATTCCATAACAGATCTGCAGGTTTTTGTTCCAACCAATCAAGAGATCACTTAATTATCAGCTGAGGACAGAGATCAGCCTGGCGAGCTCCTCCTTGGTTGGAACGATACCTGCAGCCACACGGCCCTTTATGGAAAAGGTTTGACACACCTAGTCTATAGCACGTGTTGTATGGCCGCCGTTTACAGCCGAAAGGGTTTTATAACAAGGAAAACGTTTAGCCTATCTTACTACAAGTCATTTTACTTGAAATAATAATCACAGCAGGAATATGAAGGTTGCTAATAAACCGGAGGAGAAGCTAATGAAGAAACTCTACAACTGTGGTAAAGTGTGGGCTAGTTTCAAACACATCATATAAATACAGTAGAAACCTGAATTGTCCGACATGACACTAACATAAATATCTACAACCTGCAGTGATAGAATTCAACACTTACAGCAACCTGTTTGTCACCTGACCACTGGACACACACCACTAGACCACATGTCTAGTGACATGACAGTCCCTTGGGTGCACTTGGTAAATGTTGTCGTGCTGCCCGTGGTCAGGTCTAAGCAGGGAAATTTGCGCTGTACAGCCTCATAAGCCAACAAGAGCGTTTCAGAAGTGCAGCGTTTTGCCTGTCCAGTTTTGCTGACTCTGTCATTTTTCGGTTTGTGCTTTGACGATGGGGGAGGAGGTTTTCAAGATAAACTGTTTCTTTGTTTTATTTCTGTTTCAATATGAAGTTTTGAAGTCCCACTTCAAGAAGGTGTCAAAAACTTCTGACACTGTTTTCACCTTAGAAACACAGCTAACTAACAACCATTTCTAAATAAAAAAGATTCAGAAGAACTGATTCCTGCCTTTATTTCAAGCCGGCTCGATTACTATAACACATTATTTACTGACCCCCAAAACAAAACCACTGAGAGACTTCAGCTCATTCAAAACTCGCACGCAGCTCGGCTACTAACCAGAACCAAGAGGAGGGGGCACATTAGTCCAGTTTTAGCTGCTCTGCACTGGTTTACTGTAACATTCAGGACTGATGGTAAGCTCCTCCTCCTTGTAGACAAAGTCCTGAACGGACTAGGACAACAGTGCTAACGGCCTCGTTTATTACTTGCCTTCCAGAACACTGAGATCACCTGCTGCTGGTTTATTGGAGGTTTCCAGCAGCTGAAAGAAAATCAGGGATGCAGCCAAACATTCTTTAAGATATCAGAGAAGCAGCTCACTGAATATTTTCAAAAAGAAAGCTAAAAACTGATCTCTTCAGCTGATACAGGCCTGAAGAGTGTGTGCTTTGCCTCACACTGCTGCACTTCTGTTTTTAACTTTATCAGTTATTCAGTGTTTTTCCATGTTATGTTGTACATTCTCTTTATTCTTTCATCCTTATTATTTCTTATTTTTACTTTTATTATGAAGGAGTGAGGTCAGGGTACCTGTAGGGGTTCATCAGATCTCTGGTCTGCTGAGAGTGTGGGCTGAGAGCCCCGATGCATTCTGGGGGGCGATGCCAGCGAAGCCAAGCTGTCTGCATCACTGAGGAAGGTCTGCGCGTGCACGCACGCACACACACACACGCACACACACACACGCACACACACACACGCACACACACACACGCACACACACACACGCACACACGCACACACGCACACACACACACACGCACACACACGCACACACACACACACAGTGTCGGTTCTGGATTATAAAAAGTTTTCGTTCTCCTCCTCAGCTGCAGACTCATGACAAAACAAAGCTACCAAAACCATTTTAAATTTCAGAACCAGTGCAGTATCAAAATATGGCCCCCAATCATTGTATATCATGTGAAACACTCGTAAACGTGTCCCTGCTGGTGACGGTTTGTGATTGGCTGCCACAGCCAACAAACAAACAAACAAACAAATAAATAAACAACAAGTTTTCTTTTGATAATAAGAATGAAAATAAGGTCTGAGATTGCAGCACTACCTAAAGTGATGGTTCTGGACAGGTACTGAAGGAAAAGGGTCAAAGGTCAAACAATCACTCACCTCTTCAGCCGTGTCTTCCTCCTCCTCCTCCTCCTCCTCAGGACAATACTCTTCATCTGATGAGTCTTCATCCTCCTCTAGATCAATATCAACAAACTGAGGAGGCTGCAGGATAGACAGACAGTCAGAAAGAGAGACAGATCTTTGACTCTGCGCAGACTCGATGGGCACAGCTAGACCACCAAGCGTGGCCACCACAGACAAACACGGCCTCCGACAGACGACACACTGCAGTCACTGCCACAAAACGAGATGGAAACCCAGCTGCACTTTGTTTCCTGCCAGCTTTTCAGATTACAAACAGCCAAAAAGACTCTGAAAACAGAAACAGTGACAAAAAACTTCCATATCTGCAGCTGAAATACGGCAGAGAGCGAACACAGCAGCACGTTCTGTGAGTGTCGACCAATGAGAAGCAGCGTAAAGCACCTGTGACTCTTCACTGAGCGACTGCACATATATACACACATACTGCACATACATACACATACTGCATATACATACACACATTTACTGCACATACATACAAATATACTGCATATACATACACACATATTGTACATATACACATACATGTGTACATACACAGCAACACAAAAAGGTAAATATGTGTCTCACTTATTTGTTTACATATTCTAACTTCAACATCTTAATTTTTATATTCTTATTTGTTTTTTACCACACACACACACACACACACACACACACAATTGATATTGACACCTTTCTTAATTTAATTTAACTTGACTTATTGTACTAACATTTTCTACCTGGTTTGTCAGTGTAAATGTATGTTTCCCATCTCATCTCAGACAAACAGCAGCAGAGAGAAAGAGAGAGGACTCATCCTGCAGACTGGATAACACTGATTACCTTGACTGTGGCTGTGTTCACCGCTGACAGACTCCAGTTAAGTGGCTGTAACCAGACAGACAGACGCAGTCAGTCACTTTAAACAGAGCTGTTTTGATCTATCAGAGACAGCTGTGTGTTGAGTTCACCTGTCCCTGCTGGAAGGCCTGCTTCAGTCTGGACCGGGTCATCTTTGGCTCCTGATGGAAAACAGACTGGAGGTTCAAACACAGAGAGACAGGCTGACAGACAGAGTGATAACCTCCCTCACACAGACCATAATAATACAATGGACAGCAACAGACAACTTCTTGGAAGTGTGAATGTTGTCCAACGCACCATTAAGTCCATTAAATTTGTCTCTCAGAGGTTCACCTTCAGTCTCTAAAACTACTTTAAACTGATTTTAAGAACATGTTTCAGGATGGCAGGGCCACATACTTTCATACTTTTCCAACCTTGGATCACAAAGTCGACATAATCCCAAAATACTGTTGGAAACCATCAGTAACACTGTTTCTCATTCAGCACCTGTCGTTCCTGTTTCATCACAATGTGAAGTCGAGCTAGACAAAACTGACGTTTGAATATTCTCTATAGAAAAAACACACAGGTTCGAACCACTTCAATATCTATTTTTCCACATTATATCCATAAGAGAGAAAACCAATACAAGGAGAGATGTACTACCTGTATATTACTTCAACATAAACTTCTTTTAAAACATCAACAAATAAAATAATGTCCTCCACCACTTTGTTGAATTATGCCGTTGTTTTAGTTGGATTCCTTTTTGTTAAGCTATTTTAAATCTCCTAACATTGCCATGTACACAATATTCAAGTGTAAATATTAAACTAAAATCAGATTGTTTTTAGGAAGTTTCCTTAACAGACAACAGAAACTGAAGTAGTTCAAATTGTGAAGAAAGCCAGCTTCCTGCAGCTGTAGGACAAAGTCGGCATGGACACTCACAAACATGGGCAGGTCCTGAGTGTCTCTGATGGCAGCTTTCATCATGGCCACCACATGCTCATGGGTAATCACCTCCTGACATGGGACACAAAAACATGTTAAACACAGCATGTGTAGTGTGATGAACATGTTCTTTACATGTACACAGTGATTGCACACGAACACACAGGTGACATTATACGTAAGATGTGCGTAATAATCATGTTATATATGTGTTGATAATAATAAGATAAGATCAACTTTATTACACCCCAGCTGGGAAATTTGATGTTACAGGCAGCATCAATAAAAATAGCAAATAGCAAAGGCAATAGAAAATACAAAATAAGAAGTAGACTATATATATATATATATATATATATGTTCATTTTATACAAAAGACTACAGGGAATAAATTGTCAAAGGAAAGTACCTGAGAAATATTGAAAAGACTTGCACAGGGACTGAAACAGTAACAGTAACAGTGTACATTGAAGTAGAAGATATTTATGAAAACAGGATGCAACACATTTTATGTAACATGTTCTAACTGTGTGTGTGTGTGTGTGTGTGTGTGAGAGAGACACTCACGTGCAGGATGGCGCGCACGTTGCTGGACGTCAGGTTGTGCTGTTTGGACTTCCTGTCCAGGTCAATGTCCAGTCGACCCAGTTCATCGTCACTGGACTCGCTGGTCTCCATGGTGACCCCCTTGTCCCCCATTAGCCCCCTACCTGAGCAGAAGACAAACAACACATTGCCTTCACCTGGGTCCACCTCCCTCGTCTGTTTGCACCTGGACTATTTACAAACACATGGACGGGTGAATTCAACCAAACTATATGTACAACCTAGGTACCTGACACAGGTGTGCTCTCCTCTTCCTGTCTGCCCTCACTGGAACTTCCTGTGAGAGGTGTGAATGCTGTCAGTGATTTCCTATCCAGCCTGAAGACGGTGGTCTCTCCACCTGTCCTCAAACATTTGGACTTCAGAGGACAAATGTCCTCTTCAGATGGACGCCGTCTCTCCATCTGCTGGAAGACAGATAACAGATTAAAGCATTCAGTGATCACTACAAAAACTGATCACCACCATCAGTAATCAGTCCAAGTGATCAATACAGGCTGGTTGGAGTATCTTCAGTTATCAGACAGACAGACAGAATTATAACATGTAGTGAAAACAGACAGGTACGAAGCTCCTGACCTCAGCTGCACTTCAGTTATAGTTTAGCTTTAGCTAAGAGGCTATGAGTCAGTTTATTAGCCGGTTTGACTGACCCAGGTGACCCAACACAGACGTGCTAACTGACAGAGCAGCAACAACAACACCACACGTTTATTTCTGTTGTAATGGTAGTTCTGCTGGCGCAAATCATTCAGCACAATAATGACACCAGCGCTAACTACCTGACAGCTAACCTTAGCTTAGCTAACACACAGCGCCAGTCAGCCCCACGGAGCAGGCGCAGTGGCTGTTTCAGCGTGAACGAGTTTAAGCGCAAAGTTCGGCTGCGATAGTGACGTTAGTAATAAAAGACCTGAAGAATCGAACATCAGACTGAATCTATTCCCCAGAAAGAAAGCTGAAAAACTCACCGTGAGACTGATGTCAGAAACGGCAGGCATTTGTTACTCTGTCATTTCAACTCTATTACCGTGTTGACTTCTGCTAGCTGTGCTAGCCACTGTTTCAACAACAACAATAATACTTCCGGTCCAGTCTTTCAGAATAAAAGCGATACGTCGCTGGTGTCAAAGGCAGAAAACGGACGAATGTGAAAGGAACATGGCGCCGCCTGCTGTCCGGCTCGTGTATCATCAGGACTCCACAGTGAAGATGGAGCGAGCTATTGTTAGAGAACTTCATGTAGAGTTTATATTCCGGGGATTAGAACTGCTCCCTACAAATCTGATAGAATCTTCCTTTTCTGTCAAGCAGTCTTTGGGCAGATTCCCTCCCTTTGACCCAACAGCCTTCTGACTGTCAACCCAACAGTTTCTGTACAGTTTCTGTACAATTCACATGTCCACAAATCACATCTCTTTGATTAAAAACTTCACAGTTGCAATGCTGTATACAGCGCTAGATGGCCTTTGGTGAGAAGGAAGATTTTTAAAAACATTTTAATCAGGCACTCAGTCTATTCTAACAAATCTGCCAAACTGACTGCTGATGTGTACATTTGGTTGACTAATAAATCCAGTCATCACACTGCATTAACCAAATAAGAAGTTAAGATAAGGTCAATTTTATTAATCACCAGCTGGGGAAAATTGGTGTTAAAAGCAGCATCAGTAGTAATAGCAAAAACAAAAAAAAATAAAAAAATACAGAAAAAGAAGTTGACTATATATATATGTACATTTTATCCAAAAGACTATAAAAATATATTGCAAATGGAAAGTAATTAGAAATATTGAACAATTGCACAAGGATTAAGGCAAAAATGCACATGGTTGTTAAGTACAGTATTTGCTCTATTGCACAGTAGATAAATATATATATGTGCGTGTCACAGTGGAAATAAAATAAAAATACATATGCATAGGTGTTGTATATGCACAGGTTATAGCATGTATGAGATGGATGGATGTTTTACAATAGTGCAGAGAAAAAACAGTATGGGGGGTGGTGCAAAAAGCAAATGGAGATGCAAATAAGAACGATAGGAACAATAAAGGTGCAAATAAGAACAAAAGGAGCAATAAATTAAAACTGTGCAAACCACAAAAGAATTTCAAAAATGTAAAAAAAATAAAGAAATAAGGCAGGGGTCACCAACCTTTTTGAAACTGAGAGCTACTTTCTGGCTTCTGATTAATGCGAAGGCCTACCAGTTACATACACACCTCTGAAATAGCCGATTTGCTCAATTTATCTTTAACTATATGTTATTGTTAAAAATTAATTATACCAGAACAATTAAGATAGGAAACAGATAAATATCAATATGCAACACTTTATTTCTATATTTTCTTCAAGTGCAAGTGCTTTTCCAAATTTAACTTTTTTAAATGATCACTTCTACAACAGTCCTGGGAAATTACACTGTCCCATTTTCACAAGCCACTAACATTTTTTAACAAATCATGAATTGCTTTGCACCATGTTTGTCCAAATAATAAATCATGTAAAATACAAAAATCAACTTTCAAATTTTTGTTATGCACCGGTCTAGGGGAACCTTTGACAAAACATGATGAGGTGCTCCCCCAGTCTTCCCACTCCAAGAAAGCCAGCAAACACAAGGCAAGTTCAAATAATAAGAGCAGTTTTATTGGCTTCAGAGGGAGAAATAACAAACAAAAACACTCTAGATAGCCCTAACTTACCTAACCAAAAGAAAAGGGAAATAAATGACAACTGATAAGCCTACCTCCTATAAATGAGGAAACAGGAGAAAACTGGATTAAATCAAAGGCTTCTCCCTCCTACTACTGCTCACTTTCTACTTAAAGGAATTTAATAGAGTTTGACAATCACCATGATTCACACTACACACGCTACAAACGGATCGTAAGATGCTGCCGTTCACAATGATGACCTGGCATTTCCTGGTGGTGGAAAGGCTGGAGAGGAGGGAGCGCGCAGTCCGCTGGCTGTTCAAATAGTGCGGGGGATCCGCCCCTTGACCAATCAGGCGAGGCAATCACATCACCCAATGGACACACCCGCTCCTCGTTCACACATCATTCACACACACACACACACACACACACACACACACACACACACACACCTAGAAGAGAGGGGAAAACTCAAACAAACAGACAAAACTAAAAATATGAACCACAGGGTCATAACATTTTTAAATCTTATTACATTTTGAACTTGACACCAAATCTGCAGCATTTTTAACATTATCTGTTATATTTTACAAACACATTCAACAAATAATGAATTATATATTCTGAACTGGGCACCAAATCTGGGTTAGGTTTTAGGGTAAGGGTGAGGGTACGGTGACATTATTTTTAAGGTATATCAAGGGTCAACCCTTTAATTGTACAGGCCAGCTCACCCTCTGGACTACAAAAGACCAGGAGAAGGGTCCAACAAGAAGAGTAGTTTCCCCCCAGTAACGTACAATGAACTAAGTGTGTGTGTGTATGTGTGTCGTGGAAAGAGTACACTAAACACTAGTCTGATGGGATCTAACCACAGAGGCCCATACGTAGAGGTATTGGGTTCCTAGTCCTTATATAGAGGTCAACACAACAGACAAACAATAAATAACTCAAAGCAAAGAGACAAAGAAATATAACTGGAAGCAACTCATGCTAAAAGTTATAAGTGTCACTTCAAATTTCACACGTCGAAGCCATGCCAAAAGGAGGAATCACATCCAAACATTTTCAAATCAAAAAGGGCCCCTGTTCCCAGGACCCGCAGGGTCAGGCCCGCAGGGTCAGGCTCCAGCCTGTAAGTACTAAAGGAAATAAGGACATCAAAAGACAACCACACAAAACACCAAAATATGTACAACACGACAATATTAGACAATAAAAGCAAAGACCCACCATTGTGTTGACCCCCCCCCCCCCCCACCTCTATTAAGTTCTAAGGTTAAAGCCATGTGGTTCTAAAGTATTCAGTTCTTTAATCCAAATAAATTCTCGCCTCTTTCTCTGACCTGTAGACCAAATGAGATTGGTCTCCAACACTCTAAGTTTAAGAAATGAAAGAGGAATCTCTGAGTTTTCACTAATGGTGTACTGCCCACTTGTTTATTTAAATTGTACCAATGTTGCTGGAATCGTGTCTGTAGTGTATGTTACGTTTCTCCAATGTAATGTTTAAAACAATATGTGCATGTGATTATATAAACCAAATTCCTGGTTGACCAGTTAACTCTGAATGGTAGGCTATAAGCCTTAGTGTAAAACCCTACCAGTCTGTCTGTCTGTAAACACTTAGTCCACTCAGGGGTAGCCCTTGAGGAGGCAGCCACAGGTAAAGATGCTCTGACCAGTAGATCCTGAAGATTTCTATTTTTTTCTATAGGCTGATACCACTCTAAAGTTCTGAAGAGGTGAGTGAACTTTTTGGGCTCTAGTGAAGTTTTCTTTTACTCTGAGATTGATAGCCTTGGTTACACTGTTGGTCGTACAAATGAAAGGAATGACATTCCTGGCATCAGGGCGCCCTCTAGTGGTTACATTCTGCAAACGTTGTAGTGTCTCTGCTTTCACAGATCGCAGGAATCTTTTTGAGTAAACCCTTGGTCTAAGTGCCCTAAATATAGTCTGTACCGCCTCAGTAAAGTGCTCCTGGAGAGAGCAGATGCAAGCGAAACAAATGATTTGAGATTTAATAATTCCCTTGAATGTATGTTTAGGGTGATAACTCTTATGTAAAAGACAATGTGTATGTGTAGGTTTAAAAACACTTTAGTTTTCAATTGTTTAAACCCATTAGAAAGTGGTGAAAAAAATACAGTCATATCTAAAAAGTTCACTTGACAAGAGTCAATATTTGCTTCAAGTTTAATTGTTTAATAGCTGCCTCCAGAAACAATTCAAAGGCCTCCTGGCCATGCTCATACACTCCAAAGACGTCATCCAGGAATCTAAAATATACGGAAGGGCGATAGGCAAGTTTGGGAAAGAGTGTATTCTCCCAATTAGCCATATATATATTAGCATAGGCCGGAGTGAATTTCTTGCCTATTGCTGTTGTATCTGTAGGGTAGTGTTTTTTCCTGGTGTTGTCTTTGTTCTTGTCCATGCCCTGTTTCATGTAAGTGTTCTTTAGTGTTGTCTGCGTTACCCTTGCCGTTTGTGATTCCTTGCCATAGCCCATGCCACAGTTTATGTAAGTGAGTTTCTAGTCTTGTCTTTGTCTATAGTATCTTGCGTTGTCTTATCCCATGCTCCGCTGAGTTTGCGTGTTTTGTGTTTATTCAGTGTTTCCAGGTGTTGTCTTCGTTCTCTGTGTGAACCCATTTACCCTGGTGTTTCCTTATTCATAGTTCCCTGAGTTTTGGTTTTCTTTGTGTTAAATAAATTTGTTAATTTGAATCTGCACCCCCCGTGTGTCTGCATCTGGGTTCAACCCATAGCTCCCTTAAATTTCCACCCTCCTGACAGTGGACGTTGCAAGTTTATCTGTCACTGCAAGCCCAGGAGAGACCTTGGTAGGTAAGGGGGGCAGCCGTGGCCTAGAGGTTGGAGAAGCGGCTTGTGACCGGAGGGTCGCCGGTTTGCTTCCCCCCACCGGACTGGCCGAGAAATTTCCCCCCTTCATTAGCCGGCTGATGTGCCCTTGAGCAAGGCACTTAACCCCCCCCATATGCTCCCCGGCGCCTGATGCGGCAGCCCACTGCTCCTGTGTGTTCACTGCATGTTGCATGTGTGTGTTTACAGTGATGGGTGAAATGCAGAGAATAATTTCCCAGTTTGGGATGAATAAAGTGAATAAAATAAAAAGAATAATATTTAGCATGTGCCTTTATGTTTAACAACCTAACTAAACCGTTTTGGTAAGCTAAATAACAATAAGAGATGAAGCAAATATAATAATATAAAATTAAAATGTTAAATTTCACACCATAAGTCCCACAGGTAAGTGTCATTAACTTATTTGTTGTTTCTTGTTGACCCTGCAATGTATTGCATCCACAGACTCTTGACTTGGTCTGTGTCCATCTAAGGTGAGAGCTGAAAATGGAAGGTAGGATTGGCTACAAATAATCCCTCTAGAGTGTAAATCAATGTCTGACAAATTAATGAATGGTAATAGTAATGTTAAGAGGAACTGTATTCAATGTGAAAATAATGTGGCTGATTTATTGACAATACATTTTCATGTTGTGGCACCTAATAACGGTTCTACTGTTTAAATCACAGGGGTGGGGGTGTTGACTTAGAAACCCACTGTTATTGCTCTTCCTTGGTTCACATCAGACTCTCTGATGTGTCATCACTACCAGCCATTGCTGGTTCTGAATGTGCTTTCTGCCAAAAAAAGAACTGAAAAACATCTCAGAGACAAAGTTTATTTCTTGGTAACTACTGAAGGTATGAAAAACAGGTGTATGGCGTGATTAATTTTTCTTTTGAATGTGGAGACTGTAATGCATTTTTACCAATTTCAATCAAAAATGTAGTGGCCTGCTTCTGTAAGGACGGTAAACAAGCAACCAGAACCATTACATTTGTGAATTCAGAGCTTTTACACAGACATCAAACTTCATTAGGCATTTGAAAGACCAACATGGAAGGTATCTTATATAATATATATATATATATAGTGTGTGTGCAGTGTACAATGAATCATGAAATCCTAATTTTTATTTAACTGAATGTGTTCATTTTTGAGAACATTGTTACATAAGAGACTGAAAAACTCATAAATCAGAACATTTTAAATAATAAAACGAACCTACATGCCACAGAAATGATTGTGCTACACTTTGCACAAAGACTTTTAAGCCCTCGCTGACATTATATATACAGTTTAATTACAATCTCTGAGTGCTCTTCAGTTAGGCACCGCGCTTGGTACTTTGGTATTGGTCACCCATAAATACTCACATTGATTAATCAATTTGTTGTGATGTCTGAATGCATGTTTTACTTTTAAAGAATTCCAAATGTGATTATATGACTTAATGATCTAATCTTCCTGTGTGCCACCGTCTCTGTTTCTCTGCATATCTTAATTGCTATCACTTTCTCCTGCAGGTATTGCATCGGCCAAAAAACAAGGTAATATATGGCACGAATGAGGAGATGTAGAGCTACAGTATAGAGTGCATGTCATGTTACGATCTGTTCTGTTATCCTGTGCTCACTCTCTCTCTCTCCCTCTGCCCACAGGTGCATGAGCCGGGGCGGAGCAGGAAGGTGACTACCACACCTGACGGTAATCAGTCCAATCAGCGCTGGCTACTTAAGCCCAGTCCAAGCACTCCTCCGGTGCCAGATTATTCCTGCATGTTGCAGGTATTGTCTCGCTGCTGAGGAAGACTCCCTGAGTTATTTTCTGTCTTGATTTTTTGTTGTGACTTTCTTAGTATATTATTCCCCTTCGGGCGTTTTGTGTTTTGTAACTCTTTAGTTGATACTTTGATCATTGAACTCTTTTTTTTCCTGTTTTTGGCGTCCTTAGTTGTACTTTGTTTTTGTATAAACCTTGTTGCTTTTCCACTCTGCATCTGGGTCCTAGTCCTCACTGCCTTAGCCACAACAGTGAATTCAGAAAGTTTTCTTCCAGTGTGGGAATTTAACTTTTTTTTTTCATGTATTAAATATACTTGATTCAGAGCACTGAGTCTTTACTTTTTATGAGAATTATCAAATCATAATTTCAACAAGGATATTTCTCTGACACCAGTCACATCCTTGCAATGTCTTGGCCCATACGGGGCTAAAATTGGCTCAGTTTCAATGTTGTATTTCATAGTGTACTGGGGTGCAGACATCGAACAATCAAATGTTACAAGGTTCAAGGTTACTTTATTAATACCCGAGGGTAGATTTGTTTTGCAGAGAGTCATTCACAGCAAACCACATGCAAACAAAACACACATCAGTATAGCTTCATGGATAAGTACTAGGATAAAATAAATAAAATCAAATAGATAACACACAATAAAACCTAAAAAAGACAAAAAACCTCAAGAAGATAAATATAAGAACATAAAAGTAGTAAAAATCATGATAAAAGGGCACATAGGATAAATAACGAGATCAGTAAATAAATAAAGTGCTATGGTTCTGTATCTTACTGAGCTCAGTGACGGCGACAGGAACAAAGCTGTTTTTATAACGCTGTGTCCTGCACCGGGGACTACAAGCCTTCGTCCAGAAGAAAGCATGGGAGTCATTATTAAGAATTGATGTGGCCGTCCTCTGTACCTGTTTAGTGCACAGGGAGGCAGGAGAAGACTGGGGTTCACCTAGTCTTCAGACTAGGCGAACTCAATAAAAGAGCGATAAAACAAAGTTAAAATGGTTCGGTCAATGTGGAAGTGTGCCAGTTTCCTCAGGCAGTGAAGGAGCTGATGACCCTTTTTACAGACAGATCTGCAGTTTTCATTAAAACTCAGTTTGTCATCTATTATGATCCCAAGGTATTTATACGATTGCACTTGCTCTATTTTCTGACCTTTAATTAAAGTGACTACGTGCCCCTCCTGTTTTTTTCTAAAATCGATAACCATATCCTTCGTTTTGGATATGTTAAGGTGAAGGTGAGACTCCTCACGCCACTCGACAAAGTCATCGATGACAGGGCCGTGACTGGTCTCACCTTCTTTAAGCAGGCTGATGATGACCGAGTCATCAGCCTGCTTATGGCCCTGTTTTCATGTTTGCTCTCACACATATTTGTGTAGAGAATAAATAACAAAGGTGACAGAACACAGCCTTGAGGAGAACCAGTGGAGGAGAACACTGGATCAGACAGAACCCCATTGATCCTCTTTAAGGCCTGTCTGTTAAAAAGTTTAAGATTCAGCCCACCAGGTTTTTACTGACTTTAAACTGTTCTGAAAGCCTTTTGGTTAAAATGTGGGGCCGGATTGTATTAAAAGCAGAGGAGAAGTCTATAAATAAAAGCCTTGCAGTTGACCCTTTGCCCTCAATATGTGTAAAAACCATGTTTTAAAAGAGTCAGTGTGGCGTCCTCCACTCCTCTGTTGGGCCTGTATGGAAACTGCATCGGGTCCAGCTCATGTTCAGTCGCCTTAAGAACCACCATCTTTACCAGTTTTTCAAAGGCTTTCATAACAACTGAGGTGAGATCAACAGGCCTGAAGTCGTTCAAGGTTTTCAGACGGCTGGATTTAGGGACAGGAACCACAACAGCATCTTTCCAGAGAGAGGGCACATGTTGTGTTTGCAAGGACTTATTAAAAATAGTCTGAAATACAGGACTAAGTTCATTGGCGCAGGATTTAATAAGACGACCGCTGATGTTGTCAGTCCTCACAGTTCTAAAGGCCTTTCTGACGTCGCTCAGTTCAATGGTAATGTGCTGAGTGTCCTTCAGTTCCTGTTTCAGCTCTACAATGTTCTTACTAAAATCAGTGGAATTAAAACGAGCATAAAAACTGTGAAGAGCATTTGCAAAATCTATGAGTTAAAACCGTCTAAAATGGTCTGCCAGCTACTCTGGGGATTCTGAATGCCTGCAATGGTTTTCATACATGTCCATGCAGAACCAAGATTGTTTGCCGTCATTTTATTTTCAAGAGCGGTTTTATCGTGTTTTATAAAAATCTCAATTTTCAGTTCTTTGGTGGCTGACTGTAGGTCAGAGACAGCCAATTTCTTTTTATTCAGACAGGATTTAACATTTTTTGTGACCCATTGCTTGTTGTTGGGGTACACTTTACTTACAGGGTATAATCATGTCTTTACAGAAAGCCGCATAGGAGCTGGTAACATCTACCAGAGCATCCAGATCATCCCCACAAGACTCGATAAAAACATTCCTGCAGAGAGAGCATAGATTCCTCTGACCACATGTCAATGTCCTTGTTCCTTGCTTTCTCTCGTTTTAAAACAGTCTTATAGGTGGGCAGGAGATGCACACAGTTGTGGTCAGCAGATCCCAAAGGAGGAAGAGGGAGGGATTTATAGGCATTCTTCACTGACCCATAACAAAGGTCCAATACTTTATCCCATCTGGTTGGACAGGATACATATTGATAAAAGTTTTTCAGGGTTGATTTCAGAGAGACGTGGTTAAAATCACCCATTATAAAGTTCGGCGCAATGGTGCTGCAGGCAGAGGGGGGGTGAGCCCTCGGGTAAATGTAGCATGTAGTGATAAAAAGTTGGGGTAACTCACGGGGGAGGTAGAACGGGCGCAGTGACACAGAAAACAGCACCACAGTAACCTCCCTGGGTTTTCCCCGTTTCCTCCGAGTCCCGATCCAAACGAAAGGGAGCTCCAAAGCCGTCGACATATAGGTCGGCGTCCTGGTCCCACTCCGTCAGCCACGTCTCAGTGAAGGCCATCACACAGCAGTCCCCGAAGTCCTTCTGGAACCTGGCGTTCCCCTGCAGTTCGTCCAACTTGTTCCTCGGGGACTGGACGTTTCCCAGGATGACAGAGGGCAGGGGAATCCGGCCGAGCTGCTGTCTCCTCAGGCGTAGTTTGACTCCTCCGCGTCTCCCTCTTTTTCTCTGCCTCTTGTCGCTCGGCCTGTTAAAATCTCTGAGTATAAAATCCGGTAACCGTGGGGTGAGGTCTGTACCACCATCTGATAAGTTCAGTTGAATCAGCTCCTCGCGGGTGTAAACAGTCCTCAGCTGGCCCACAGCCCCACTCACCTCGTGGGTAACAAGCCAGCATGATTTAAGTCCAAACACGCAGAATAAAAAGAATCCATGGTGTTATCTCTCCGTTAGTGGAATTTAGAGCACTTTAAAGCCGTCACTCGACCAGAAAAATAAAACGTAAGAACGCATAAAAACACAGGACGCCAAGCTCTCACTCACTCGCTGCGTGCGCATGCGGCCATCATGCATAGAAGAAAATGATGGGCGCATGCCTTATAAATACACAGTAGGTGCTTGGCAGGTAGCATAAACAACAATGAACTGTCAGTCTGCAGCATGCACTGACAGGATATTCCGTTAGGCCTATACATCGCTTTAACAGTCTTTATTAAACCATTTGTGATAGATTTTACACATTGCTCATCTGTGCTAAGCACACAGAAAAATTTGAGAAAGCATATTAGAGATTTGCATAACCTTGAAACAATGCCCGTGTTATGTCTTGACCTAAAAATGGAATTTATGTCACCCCAAAATATGAGCATAGTCCAGTTTTTCCTATCCATGTCATCAAATCTACACATCCACCAAACATTGACTGTGAGGAAGAGAAGTGTCGGAAGTTCATGCAGATTGCATGGTCATCGGGAATCCTGGCAAGGAATGTGTGCACTTAGAAAGGGCTAAGAATGCAAAACCATATTTATATATATTATAACTCAACCTTTAGAAATAGCTTTGAATTTGACAATAATGGATACCACTTGAATATGTTATGTAATTACAGATGAAGACAATGAGTGGACGCATGATGGACATCCTGTTTTTCAATGACAACCGGTACCACCACCAGGCAGTGAGCCTTTTACCACTTTTTGTCTTTGACAGATTTTAAGTTTGACTTCCTCTGCTACCAGTGTGGTTACCTCCCGGCTGTGGTAGTAGCAGATGCGAATTGGAAACTGGCCTTTGATGTTTCACGGAGGAATATTTTTGTGATTTCACAGTAATAAGATTCTAGTAACTGAAAGCTGGGCAGGCATGAAACATTAAACCCTTATACACCCATCGGAATATCTGCACTTGGGTCTTCAGAGGACAAAAAACTGCTATAAAATGTTATATCTCAAAAGTATTTTCCATTGTCAATAACTTAAAAAAACCCCAACAACATCAGCCCCGATATTAATTATATAAATGTACATTCTTTGTCAGGATTTGACAGTTTAATTGACTGGTGGTTTGCATAATGCAAGCGAATGAAAAAAGTAAATGAAAAACAGATTATGTAAACCATTTGCTCTTGGCCGACATGGTCATACTCGATTACTCAAATATTTCTTTTTGAATACACATACACAAACCCCAGTCTAACATCCATATCAACCCATGCAGGTAATTTGGAGACACTTACAGTCACAGGAACACATTTTTTTTTTTAGATTTTATTTGACCATGGGCCAAATACATGGAAATGGCCTCTGGCAGAAAACTGTACAAACTACAATTTTGATGCCAGGAGTCCAAAAGGACAGCCTGAAACAAATGGATTCATAGAAGCTTTTTTTTGGTATGGGGGCTAAAATAAAGCTATTTTAAATGCCATTTTAATGGGACACTGTCATGACCCGTGCTCTGCACGCCGGTTTTTGTTAAGTTTCCCATTGTGTGTTGTCTTTGGTTCACTTTACTTCCTGTGTTTTCCCTCCTGTGTGATTGTCTGATTGTTTCCACCTGTGTGTCATTAGTGATCCCTCCTTGTGTATTTAAGTCTTTGTCTTCCCCCCTGTCCTTGTTAGGTTGGTGTCTGTGCTACCTCGTTGTCTTGTCCCCTTGCCGTTAGCCACAGCCACAGTCATAGTCCTAGCCATAGCCCCCATAGTGAGTGTTTCTTGTTGCGTTGCCTTTGTTCATGTCCGTGTCTGTGTTTCCTTGCTGCCTGCATTCCTTTTCCATAGTCACTGCCATAGTCCTTCAGTAAGTGTTTTTTGTTACTTTGTCTTTGTTCATGTCCGTGTTTCTGTTCATGTCTGAGTTGTCCCTTGGTTTGTCTGCGTTCATGTCTGTGCCGTGTTCCTTTTATTATAATTTGTGTAGTCAAGCTTTGTTTTGTTTTCGCTAGTTATAGCCGAATTTCAGTTCTTTGTTAGATTGTTCCATGGCTTTGTTTTATTTAATAGTCGTGTTATTTTCCTCCTAGTTTTCAGGAGTGAATTTTATTTCTGTTGTTTTGTTAGATAAGTCCAAGTTCTTAGTTTCTTCCTCCTATGGGAGAAAGAAACTACTACTGTTTTTTTTTTGTTCATAGTCTTGTCTTTGTCTACAGTCCTGCCACGTTTTGTGTTAGCGAGTTGCTTGTGTTGTCTTTCCCCTGCTCCGAAGTTTGCGTGATCTGTGTGTATTCATTGTTTCCCTGTGTTTACCTGTCTGTTGGAATTACAATTTTGTAGGTAAATGTGAAACATTGTATTTGTGTTAAAATTTGCAGTTGGAACATGTAAAAGGCCTAATCCAGACACTGTATCTGACATGGAAGACATTGTAAAGGTGTGGACAAGTCACAAATAGCAGAACGTATCATATCAGGTATGTTTTTTTATACTGATAGCAATAATGCAACAATGGCACCAACTTTGCACATTTAGGTCAATGTATGACATGTGAGCACAATGTTTGAACTAATTCATTTACTGAACTAATTCCTATTAATTATATTTTAATAGGACCACTGTGGCAAACCCTGATGTTTCATGTGTTCCACATTCCACTCTGGCACCCTGGATGGGAGAACACACCAGAATTAGCAACATTCTACCTAAAACAGAGGCCAAGAAGGCAATGAAAAAAAAACCTGATGACATCCAACACCCACCCAAAAAATTAATGAGGACATAATCCTTGACATCATTGAGTCAAAGAAGGTAAATATTCTGTCACTTACTGCTGCGTCAGTGCTGCTTTTCTCCTCGAAGATGCTTTTTGATGATCTTTATTTTTTTTTTTATTTACAGCCACAAAAGAAGGACCTACAGGGTGCTTGTATTACCCGAGGTGTGTCATCAGACGGGTCGCTGACATGTTAAACAGGCTGGAGGAACTGCTGAATTTCAAGGATGTGTATCCAAAACTTTTTGTGAAGCTACAGAAAGCTGGTGGTGAGAAGCAGCTTGATATAGATGTTTTTGCCTCCCAAATCATGATTGTTCTTTATACACTTTTTTTTTATATTCTGTAGGTGGTGTCCTTCATTTTTCGTGTGTCCATGGCGTTCTTTCTCTTCTGGATGGAGTCAGCGAGAGACCACACAGATGGGCTGCTGAGTTTCAAGCACTTTCCCACGTGCTATATTTCAGATGTCACTAGACAGTGCACAAAACAGCTTTTTTTCCAACCACATGATGGTAGACTCTGTGCCCCCACCCATCTCAACTGGTAGCAAAGAAGGAGCTACAGATTTATATGGAGAGGGTGAAGAACCTCAGGTCCCCACTTCCACTGCAAGCAACGCTGGATAGTGACAGACTGGCAGCAAAACATCCTGTCACACAGACATTAGAAAGGTACTCTCTGTATGACCGATTTCATCAAAAGAATCAGAAACGACCAGAGGAGAAACTGAGAAGTCTTAACATCTACCCCACCCTAAGAAGGGAATTAAACTCTGCAGTTGCAGAACAGTTCAACCGAGAACTAGCATCTGTAAGATATTCATTGTGCCAAATGAATTCAAACAAACCGTAAGGGTGGTGTTTGATAGGCAGAAATGGAGGCCTCATGCAACACTCAGTTGTCAGTTGGCCTGCATGGGTTTCTGGGACTGCAGTCCGGTGCCTACGCCTGCTGCGACGTGCAGCTGCCTCTGCCTCAGTGACCGACCTTACCCTGAGTATGGCCTTAATCAACACCCGATCCCTGTCAAATAAGACATTCCTGCTGAAGGATTTTATGTTTTTAACAGAGACCTGGCTGCCTCCTGGTGAGTCCATGCGGTTCTCCAAGCTTCTTCCTCCCGACTGTACTTATTTTAGCTCTCCTCGCAGGGCTTTGAACCGGTTCAAGGAACGAAAACGAAAACCGGGAACTATTTGTATTCTACATGGAACAGAAACGCTTAAAAATAATGGTAATGGTTAATACCGTTTTTATTTCCCTCCTCAAAGTTTCCGTAGCCTACAAATAAAAAAAGTAAGTCTTCTCTTGCGCACGTTACCATGACCTGCTGGGGTTCACTTCCTGTGTGACATTCGCTGACTGAATGGAGAGAGTGGGAAGGTGGACTGCTATCACGTCTTCACATCTTAAATAAGAGGTAAATGCAGTTTAGCATTATTTAAAATGTCCATTTCACGATATCAATATATTTGTCCACTTTAATGATGGGCTCGCAAACATTAGGCTAAATGACGTTAACCTCTGTTTGCTAATGCATAGGGCCTGACTAGCTAGTCTTGGTAACACACTACACGAATTATCTTTCATTTGTGGCACTTTTTCTGTTTGTGTAGATGGGAAGACATACTGAGAATCCAAATGGCCAACATTTTTCCTTTAACCCAGCAACAAACAAATCGAAGTGCAACGTTGAGGGATGTGGAGCCGAAATAGCGGGCAACCATGGAGGGAATTTGCAGAGGCATATCCAAAGATGTCATCCGGACCTGTTCAACTAGTCTTCTACTGACCCGGCACACGGCAAAGTACTCTAGATGCGGTCGCTGATAAGAAGCCAAAATTGCTCCATGTACCCATTACATCGGAGGCCCTCGTAGATGCGTGTTTGGAGCTTGTCACAGTGAACGGCAGACCATTTTCCTTAATGGAGGACACTGGCTTTAGAAAAATAATCGACCCACTACAACAAGCAATTGGAAATGGTTTCGCAATTAATTCAGCCAACATATGTGAGAGGGTAACAACACTCGCAGACAGCGATGCATGTTTGTTGATTAACGATACCTGATGGATATGGACCAGGTTCGGTGACTTCTTTTAAGTTGCATGTGACTTTATAATGTCGTTGACGTTTGTGTGGAAATACTTTCTTTCAACAATAAACAACACATTTGAAATAATTGTTTTGAATTATTCTTGTATTATTTAATGAAGGTTGTAATATTATTACATTTGGTTTAAGCTGGATGAGAAAGAGACATAATTTTACAGCATTTGTTAAACAGCTGACAGGAACGTCTATTTAATTGTGGAACCCAAAACCGGAAACGTTAAAATTCCGTTTCTGTTCGGAACGAACCAATTGGAAAAAAAAATTGGTTCAAAGCCCTTCTCCTCGAACTACAGGCAGAGGTGGAGGCCTTATCTGTGTTTTTAAATCTAGTTTTAACTGTCGACAGATTTCCCCTGTCTCTTACTGCAGCTCTTTGAGCTGAACTCCTCTCCTCCTTTGCTGTTCGCAGTAGTGTACTGTCCACCAAAATACAGCAAGGATTTTATTCATGACTTTGAAAACTTTTTATCTGGAACTGTGGTTGATTTTGACCATTTCCTTATTGTTGGTGGTTTGAATATCCATGTGTGTTGTGAAGGCAGGCCTCTGGTCAAAGATTTCTTACCTCTGCTTGACTCTTTTAACCTCACTCAGTGTGTGTCTGGCTCCACACATGAAAAGGGACCTACACTAGACTTACTGAAGGCTCATGGGTTGACGGTCGGTGTCAGTGAAATCTGTGATCGTGCCTGTATTTCTGATCGCCTGCTTGTTTTATTTTCTGCCACCATCCCGTGCTCGGTTGTTGCTGCTTGTCCACCTTCTCGTCATCGTCGTGTTATCAGCACCAGCACTCACGCCCAGTTCTCTGCACTATTTAAAGACTCTGTGCTTTCCAGTGTGGATGGGTCCGGGTCCGTCTGTGCTGAAGAGCTAACTACTCTTTTTAACTCTACCTGCAGCAATATCCTGAACTCCATTGCTCCTTTAAGAGTTAGTCGTCCTAAAGCACATCATGAACCATGGGTAACTGACTCTGTTCGTGCTCTCAGACGCTCATGTAGATGTGCAGAGAGAAGGTGGAAGATGGATAGGCTGCAGGTCTCCTTTGAAACTTTACGGGACTGTCTTCTAGAGTACCAGAGCGCTTTAAAATGAGCAAAATCCACTTAAATTTCAAACCTCGTTTCTACTAGCGTTGGAAAACCCAAAGTTCTTTTTAGTGTTTTAAATTTGATCGTGACACCTCAAGATGCTGCCTGCGTTGTTCCTACTTCCACCCTCTGTAATGACTTTCTCAGCTTTTTCACTGATAAAATCACTGCTCTTCGGTCTATCCCTGTCTCTACTGACCCTGACCCGTGTCCCTCCACTCCAAGCTGCTTTTAACCAGTTTGAGCCAGTCTCTTTGTCTGAGGTTGTTCGTGATTTGAAGCCTACTAGCTGCTCTTTAGACAGCATTCCCTCCAAGTTTTTAAAGGGGGTGTTTGACTCGGTAGGGTCAGTGCTTCTGGTGTTGGTAAATGCCTGTCTCAGTTCAGGTAGTTTTCCATCAGCTTTTAAACAAGCTGTTGTGCAGCCCCTTCTAAAAAACAACCCTAATCTTGACCCCTCTTTGCTCTCGAACTTCAGGCCTCCAAACTGCCCTTCCTGTCCAAAGTGTTGGAGAAAGTAGTTTTTAAACAACTTCAATCCTTTTTAATTGAAAACAGCATCTATGAGAAGTTTCAGTCTGGGTTCAGAGCTCGTCATAGCACTGAAACTGCTCTTTTAAGGGTTTTTAATGGCTTGATTTTAACTGTTGACTCCGGGTGTGCTGCTATTCTGGTGACCTTAGATCTGACCGCAGCCTTTGACACAGTGGATCATGAGACCCTTTTACTGCGCTTAGAGCATTGTGTGGGGATTAAAGGTACTGCCCTAAAGTTTTTTCGCTCTTACTTGACAGAGAGAACCTTCTCTGTTCATCTGGGTGAGTTCTCTTCAGGTGTGGCCCCTCTTTCTTGAGGGGTTCCCCAAGGCTCCATTCTAGGCCCTCTGCTTTTTGTTCTGTACATGCTGCCCCGGGGTTCTATCTTTCGCAAGCACAATGTCCCTTTCCACTCCTTTGCAGATGACATACAAATATATTTTCCTCTGAAAGTTGATTGTAAGGATTCTCTGCAGCCTCTGCTATCTTGTCTGAAAGACATTAAAACATGGATGAACATAAACTTTCTAAACTTAAACGACAATAAGACAGAGGCTATTGTGTTTGGAAATCCAAATGTCCTGGACTGTTCAGCCAATTTTCTGGAGCACCTAACTGTTGCTACTCTCGAAAGAGTCTTGGTGTGACTTTTGACAGTGCTTTTAACCCTTAAAAGCCCCTCGGGACATTTCCTGCCATTCTGTTTTTTATTTTCAAATATTTTTGGCTGTGTTGAATGAATATAGCTCATATTTGCCAGAGGATATCAATTTTTAAAAAACTTTTGAATTTTGGTGTCAGTTTTTAAAATTAGCCATCCAGGCTAAGCTCACGCAAAAACCGCCTTATTTGTCCCTCGGGACAAAAATGGCCCCATTGAAAATGCCATTTTTGATCCCCCATTTATCGTAACATAAACTAATGCATTCCTTTTTGTTAAGATTTCATTTTGGACTACTTCTCTTCAATTTTTAATTTTTATATTTGTCCACCTAATGGTGCCACTTTTTCCTATTTAAAGCATGCTAGCAAAATTTCACACTTTTTTTAACGATTTCTGCAAGAAAATGCATTTCATTTGCAGGGGGCCTTGCAAATGAAATGATCTGTTTGATGTGTGATTTATGATGTGTGTGTCTCTCTCTGTGTGTGTCTGTATCCAACTTCAAAACTTGAAGGCCACACACACTTCTATATGTGAGGTCAAAGTCCAATTCTGTTTTGGTTACCGCTCAGGTTATTTACACAGGTGCACTGCATCCAAGGATATAAATATGATCAGCCGTGAGGAGCAGTCATTTTGGAGATGGCAATACAATACAGCACACAGGAGGCCCTGGACATCATCATGCAGCCTGAGCCAGCTTCTCATCCTCCTCTGGGGACTCGGAGACTGACGTGGAGGAAGCCTCAGAGGTAGAGTCAGACCTGCTGGCTGACACATCTGAAGATGCGAGCGAAGGGGAGATAGATGAAGCAGATCAGCAGGAATGGACATCAAAAAATGGGAAAATATTTTGGTCTCCCACAAACTCTGCAACACTCCGCTATGTCCCAACAGCCACAGGTATGATTCCAGGACCGACACAATATGCTGTTGCCCGAATCAGTGACCCGAAATCCTGCACCATGTTGTGGCCATGACAAACCTGCATGGGAAATGCTCAATGGCAGACTGGAGAGACATGGATAATGAGGAACTGCGGGCTTACATAGGTTTGGTCATTTTGGCTGGTGTTTACAGGTCAAAACATGAGTCAACCCTCAGCCTGGAGTGAAAAGTCTGGACGGAGCATTTTCTCAGCGACGATGTCCCGGAAGAGATTTCTCCAAATCAGCCAAAAAGTGCGATTCGATGATAAGCTATCCCGACCCCGACGACAGGAGGGAAAATGGCTCCCTTCCACCAAGTCTCGGAAATGTGGACTCAACGCTTGCCGATGCTGTTCAGCCCAGACAGGGACATCTGTGTGGATGAACAGCTCATCCCATTCAAAGGCAGGTGCAGCTTTAGGCAGTACATGCCAAAAAAGCCAGCGAAATATGGACTGAAGATTTGGGCAACCTGTGAAAACATCTTATGCCTGGAGATTGCAGGTGTACACAGGCAAAGCACCTGGCAATCCTGCTGAAACCAACCAGGGAATGCGAGTGACACTGGAGATGACAGAGGGGCTCCAGGGACACGTGATTACATGTGATAATTTTTTCACCTCGTTCCCACTGGCAGAAGAACTGCTCAGGAGAAAACTGGCCCTGGTTGGCACAATTCGCCGAAACAAGCCTGAGCTTCCCCCTCATTTGCTCCAGACAAGAGCAAGAGCTGTCTTCTCCTCCATGTTTGCTTTTACAAAGACCCATACGCTGGTCTCTTACATCCCTTGACAGGGCAAGAACGTGCTGCTACTGAGCACAAAACACCGCAGTCCAGATGTAAGTGAGGAAAAGAAGAGAAAGCCCATCATCATCCAGGAATACAACAAACGTAAAGGAGGTGTTGACAATCTTGATAAGGTAGGTGCCATTATGCATCAGTCACACACACACATTCATTTACTACTTGTCAAAAATATATGTAGATTTTCTAGCATATAAAACAAATATGTGTGTCCTGAGAAAGAATAATTGGATCATTTATTCATATTGTATTGTTTTTTGTTTTGGGGGTTTCTTAGGTTGTTAGCACCTACTCCTGCAGGAGGAGAACCAATCGGTGGCCACTGGCCACAACCTGGTTGATGTGTCCCTCTACAATGCCTTTGTCCTGTGGACATCAATTGACCCATCCTGGCAGCAGCAGAAACCACACAGGAGGAGGCTCTACATTGAAGATGTGGGAGACATGCTGGTAAGGCCACACATCCAGAAAAGAAGGCATCCTCCCCGCTCATCAGCTGCTGCAGGTCCCTCTCTTACTGGCAAAAGTAAGGGCAGGAGGCAGTGCGAGTTTTGCAGACATAAAAAGAGAAGAGTTGGGAACACCTGCTGCAAATGTGGGAAGTTCACCTGCAAAGACCACAGTCTGTCCAGCAGCCTCTGCTCCACCTGAGATGGACTCTCACGCCCACACATGCTCTCTGTCTCTCTGTCTCTTGCTCTTTCAGTGTTTATTAATTCAGTGTTTTTTTTTAAATAGTGTTTTCTGGTTCAAACTGATCTTGTTTGTTTGGATTTTTTTTTAGAAGATGACAGTGTAATCAGCATTTAGTAGGAAAGAAAACGTTTACCTGTTGTAAGACAAGGGCTTGCGAGAATCGTTGTATAGCAATATAGGCTTATTACTAGGATTATTACCTTTAAATTATGCATGAAATTCAATGTTGCTGCCAATCATTGACCCATCCCAGGGCCTAATAATAACAATGATCAAATACTCATTGAAATGTATATTTTTGATTTTTTACACTGAAAAACAGCAGGTTAATGTAAACTTACTGGCATTTAAAGGGTTAAAAAACAAAGATTGCTTAACATTTGACATGTATGTATCAGGCAGAAGTAGTTTTAAAAGATTTAATCATTTAAAGTGGAAAAAAATATTAATGTATGATATTTTTATAGCAGTTTTTGTGAAAGGGACATTTTTGGCCACGAGGGACAAATCAGGATGGATTTTTAAGGGTCATCTAAGGGTTAAATAGATTGGCTCTGTGGTTAAAGGTGCTTTTTATCAGTTGAGGCTGCTAGCCAACGTTAAGCCATATCTTTGCCCCCAAAATCTAGAAAGAGTGGTTCATGCATTCATCACCTCCAGGCTTTATTATTGTAATTCCCTGTATGTGGGCCTAGACCAGTCCTCTATCCAGCGCCCGCAGCTAGTTCAGAACGCTGCTGCTCGATTACTGACGAGAACACATCACACCGGTGCTGTCCTCCCTGCACTGGCTTCCAGTCCGCTTCCGGATAAATTTTAAAATCTTGTTGTTTGTTTTTAAGGCTTTGAACAGTTCTTACCTAAACGACCTTCTTCTGTTGTATAAGCCAGGGAGAGATTTTTAAGAGATATTTAAGATCAGCTGAGCATTAGATTTTAGCTGTCCCTAAATGCAGGCTTAAAGCAAAGGGGGAGCGAGCTTTTGCTGTAGCCGCCCCAAAACTGTGGAACAGCTTACCACCCCAGATCAGATTAGCTTCAAACCTTGGGATTTTTAAATCAGCTCTGAAAACAAATCAGCTCTTGAGATTGTACATACAATTTTTTTATTGTCTTACGTCATGCCCTTTTATTATGCACAGCACTTTGGTCAACTGTGGTTGTTTTTAAATGTGATTTAGAAATAAATTTTGATTTGAAGTGTTTCTAAGGCAGAAATGTTATGCCTGTAATTGTCACTAATTTAGAATTGTATTCTAACAAGTCTGTTGAATTCCAGGCAGTTAACTATCGGGTCGCACAGCTGGCTCAAGAAAACATGGTAATAGATTTATATATCCTGTTTTTATGAGTTATAGATGCCCTCTTGAGCTTAACTACAACATTAATGCTATGTTCTCTGTTGCAGTATGGTTCTTTGGGTGACTTTGATTTTATCTTGTTTCAGCAGGAATGTCATGCATGCCGGCCTTTTGTTAAGTTTCCCCTTGTGTGTTGTCTTTGTCTGTTTTTTGTCACATCCTGTTTTATTTTGAAGGTTTATGTTATGTTTCTTTGTTTATTTCCTGTGTTTTCCCGCCCATGTGATTGTCTGATGTGTTTCACCTGTGTGTCAGTAGTGTTCCTCCTGCCCTGTGTATATCAGTCTTTGTCTGTGTTTCCCTTCCCATAGCCAAAGCCATAGTTCTATAGTGAGTGTTGCGTTGCGTCCTCCTTGTCCATGTCTGTGCATTGTTCCCAGTGAGGGTTTAGTTGTTATTTCTGTGGTCTAGTTTTGTTGTTTTGTATCGCTAGATATAGCCAATTTTCAGTTCTTTTGTTTTTATTTCATAATAGCGTTATTTTCCTCTGTGTTTTCAGGAGTGATTTTTGTTTCTGCTGTTCTGTTAGTTTGGTTCTTAAGGTCTTTCATAGCAGTTTGTTCTTACTCCTTCGGGAGGGTTTTCTGTTCTTTATTTTATAAATTGAATCCCCAGAATTGTGGGCCACACCTCTCCAGAGACTGGAAACCACTTCATTCTGTGGGTGAGCTGCCATTAGTTTAAAGGTTTCATTCTATCAAATTTATAGATTGATAATTAAGTTTGGATGAAATGTTTTTGTTCAGAAGTCTGCATAAATAATTCAGAAACAGCAAAAGCCATATTGTAAACAATGACCAGCACTGAAAGTTACATGTCAAATTGTTTAAGCATTATGTTTTTGAACGCAGCAATGACAAATGTATTTCTTTTCTTTGACTTCAAGCCAAACAGATTCGAATCTATGATTCACTAATGATCTACTCAGTCATCAGTGATAATGACCTGGACCTCCTCAGGTAAAGGGAGATTGACATAACACACAGCATTTATTGGTAAGGTAATGTTATAATGTGATCATATTTAACTATTTCCACCTCCATTTTTTAGAAATGTTTTCAGATTTCTTGGTGGCCTTCAAGGTTGTACTGTGACACATCCACCACAATGGAAGCAGCAAGACTCTGTTGACTGTTGAGTTTTTGTGTGTTCGGTGAGTTGCCTGTCCCATAAGATGCTTGTTTTGCTGTTTAGTGAATGTGTGGTCTTTGGCTTCATCATGTAAAATGTTTTATTCCCAACCAGGCAGCTGAAAACAAAGTTAAAAATCTTGAGGTCACCACCTCATGCGTTCGTCTTGGACTTATCCAATTTAAAGTTCTAGACAGGGTCCATTTTTCTAAGTTAAGACTCTCTGAATTATATCCAGAAGTTGGGGTGGGTGAGTGGGTGTAGTTTTTTGTTTGTATATGTATGTGTGTGCATAAATGTATATATTTAGTTACAAAGCAAAAGAAGGTAAATTGTAAAGTATTTTACTTGTTTTCAATAAAAATATTCTTAAAAATCTTGAGGTCACTGAGAAGTCTCTGACACTCAACCAGTGCAGGACTCTTTGTCTTCATCATGCAGCACAAATGCTTGAATCTGAATGCAGAGGTTAGACAAATCAATCTCTTTAATATGCCAATATTTATACTGGTAATAAGGGGATTATTAAAAGCAAAGGTCGCTGTTACACAGGACTTCCCACCTACAGCAGAAGAAAAGCTGAAAACACAGAATTAAACAGACTACAGGGGGCTGAAGCAAAAATGACAGGCTCCAGCTGCCATTGCCTGGCATGGAAAATAAAGGCATGTTTGTTCCAGTGAGCAACTGGGACAACCAGGTTTTTATGTATGTAATAAAAGTCACGATTTTGGTCCAATCTAGACTCTGCTTTTGTTTTCAACAGAGAGGACATTCTGACAGATGGAGAGACACAGGTATTGACATCTCCAGTGAGCTGTACAAAGTTGTGCCCCCTAAGTGGCACTCACTAATTATACATACAATTTAGGATGGTTAAAGAAATCTAAATGTAATATTACAGGATTTAGAGAGAAAACTGCAGGGAGGGGAGGTTCTCTCAAACCGAATGTATCTGTGGAAACACAGTGTTCGATCCAGCCCTTCGCCAGCACTACAGGGAACATTTCACTTTATTCAGTGACCTGGAGGTATGTAGAGTGCTCTCATTTGGACACCCAACTCCTGGTATTTCAACATGTTTTGAACTATGGTATGGTCCTACTTGTCTATGTTGTTCAAAGCTTAAGCTATAATTCCGCACAAGGTGAAGAGGGATGACAGCACGATTTCACATCTCATTGACTCGATAAAACTGCTCAGCTAAGGTTATTTTAAGCAGAGAAAGGTGAAGAAACGGAGGAAGCGTTGCATACACAACTGGTGAATCAGATAAAATGTGCCAGTTCACTATTTGCCAGTTTCACGCACTATTGTATTGTTTATGTCCTCTTTAACATGGTACATGTTTCTTCTGTAGTTCACTTTACTTTATCCTAGACAGAGGAGATAATCCTGCGACTGGGAAAAGTCCTGTCAGTGCCCAGAAATGTAGCTGAAAAACAGCTATTCATTACTGGGACAGTTTTGCCAGAGGTGAGCTAATAAGGATATCAACATTACAATTAATACAAACTTTACAGTTACAGAAACAAAAAAGAGTGTGTGAGAAATATACCACAACAACAAAATCTAAGCTTTATCAATTATACCTATGCTCAGTTAATCGGTTAGTCCAAACAGCAAGTCTAAAGTACTAGTAACAATTGAAGAGCACATTATTGTAATTTATATATATTTTTTTGTAGATTTTGATTCAGTGGTTGCAAAGCAACATGTGCTGCTACCAAGCAGAATCTGTGCTTCTGAAGTGGACATCTTGCAAAGAAAAGACAACATACAGGACAATGATTGTACTGTGGCTTTACAGTATGTGCATGTGCAACATCACTTTATCTATTCAGGCAGTCTTTGCAGTGGTTTACAGATCATTTTCTTTTTTCCAGAGATGACAACATGGGACACAGAAAGCACTACAGGGGTAGGATATTTTCTATGATTTTTTTTTTTGTCTTTTGCCTTTATTTTTTCATAGTGACAGCTGAAGATGTGACGGGAAGAGAGCCTCAGTACATGGGGCTCAGAACACAAAATACAGAAACAAACATAAACAAGTTGATGAATGTAATTCATTTCAAATTCAATGGAGCTATAGGTATTTGCAGTATGTAATGCTCAATCACTATGCAACTCAATACCCAATGTAATTGAGCAAGATGGCACATGTGGTGCTCAGAGCCCCAAAAAGTACATTTGAAAAACTCAAAACCAGTGTCTGAGCCCATAAGTTGCCTTTAGGGTATAATATTTTACAGAAAAATAGATTTTCTATCATGGATACAGAGGCGCCCTATCCCCATGTATACAGGTTCCCAACATGATCACTTTAGTGTAAAAAACAATTAAATGAAATAAATAAAATAAATATTAAAAAATTGACATTAGACATTGAAAAGTTTGCCATACTGCTCTAGGTGTCATGTCTTGTCATGCGCTTCCTGTCTTATTGTGAAACCCTAGCTCTCCTCTCGTTACAGGCCCTTGACTTCCTGGTGTTCTTCCCGCTTGTCTCCACCTGTTCATTGTTACCTCGTGTATATATAGTCCGTGTCTCCCTTTGTCCTGTGCCAGATCGTTTTGTGCGTGTCTTGCCCTCCTGAGCTAATTACCTTGCCATATTGCTTTTTGCATATTTTTGTCTCTCAGCCTAAGCGCCTTCAGTTTGTATTTTTGATATCCTCAGCGTCTTGATTTGCCTGTCTAAGAAAAACCTTTGTTTTCTTTATTGATGCAAATGTGACAAAAATACAGAATTCATAGTTACAAAATTCTGAACTATTTGTAAGTGCTTTAAATACTCTTAAAGTTTGACCATTAATTCTTCTTTACTTCAGGAAAGTGGCATTTTATGATACAGTTTGGCTTCAACTGAATGGTGCCTCAATCCTGATTTTGAGAGAAGACTTCATCTTCCCACTGTCTGATCAATGGACAAAGAGGACCAAAAGGAAGACTAACTTTCCACAGTGGACATCACTGTAACAAAAGAGAAATGTTATTATTGAATATTAATTGCATAAGTCATTATGACTACATGTGTGATTACATAGTTCTACTGTTATGGGTTAGGGTTAAAAATGGGATGGAGGTTGTGTTGTTAGCCCTAGGGGGCACAATCTGCACTGGCGCAGGTTATTCACATTCATTTCTTTAAAAGGCTTGTAAGGAATAATATCATGTAATCCCTATCGAGAACCTTAAATAAGACTATATTCATAAAGAAAAAGAAAAACACACAAACATAATGTTACATCAGAATACAGGACAGCTCAAAGAGGGTCACCTGGAACCAATCCATATTTTTAATAGATTTATTATTCAGAAAACAGGAAATCCAAAAAGGGCCAAAAAGGGACCTAAAAGGTACTCTCCTATACAGAAAAAAAAACATAATGATGTGCTCACTCCACAGCTATAATCCTAAATGTTAGGGTTAGGGTAAAGGGAGGAAAAAGAAAAGAGGGTAAATTAATTAATTAAAGCCTCCCTTATTAAGTTTAAACATCCCCCAGTTTAGTTTGATGTAGGCACCCAAAATCCAAACTAAATTATCCAATTTAAGTTTAAACTCCCTTTCCCTCTACTTAGGTTCGTGTCTATAAGAGTGCACCTGGCATCTTAAGGACACTATGGAGATACCTGAGAATAGTTTGGGAGATACAAAGTATTCCAAGAGCATGGCGCAGGGCAGGAGGTGTCTTCATCTCTAAGGAGAAGGAGTCATCGGACCTTAGCCAGTTTCGGATGATTTCCTTTCGTATCGTAGCACAGAGGCTGGCTAATTACTTAGAAAGGAATGGTATGATAGATGCAAAAAGCAGGGATACCAGGACTTGCGGGGTGCTTAGAGCATACTAGCATGATTTGGCATCAGATTCAGACAGCTAAGAGGGAGAAAAGAAACTTGAATGTTGTATTTTTAGATCTGGCTAATGCGTTTGGGTCAGTGCCGCATAGCCTTATTTAGAGTTCCTTTCACTACTTTAAAGTGCCGGAGATAGTTGTTAACTTGGTGAAAGCATATTTCCAAGACATCAGACTGTGTGCAAGTAGCGCAGAGCTCACAACAGGCTGGCAAAGATTGGAGGTTGGTATTATGGCAGGATGTACAGTTTCCCCGCTAGCTTTCACAATGGCTATGGAGGTAATTATTAGGGCTTCCAAGTGGGTCGTAGGTGGAGAGAGACGGCAGAATGGAATGTGTCTTCCACCAATTAGGGCTTATATGGATGATATGACACTGCTAACTTCAACAGTGCCGTGTACAAGGAGGTTGTTAGATAAAGTCAATCAGAATCTGGGCTAGTATGAAGATTAAGCCTAGTAAGTCAAGGAGTATTTCAATATACAGAGGGAAAGTAAGTGATAGGAAGTTTGCTATAGATGGTGAGGAAATCCCAACAATTAGAGAGAAATCAGTTAAGAGTCTAGGACGGTGGTACAATGTGGACCTGAATGGATGTTGCAGAAGGGCTGAAGAGAATAAATAAATCAGGGCTCCCAGGAAAACTGAGGTTGTGGTGCTTGCAGTTTGGCTTGTATCCAAGGTTAATGTGGCCAATGTCAGTATATGAAGTCCCATTATCTGTAGCAGAGAGAATGGACCAACCAGTGTGGAACAAAGCAGGTCTAAAGGAGCAAAGAAAGCTTGTAGTGGACCAGGTGCGTAGGCAGGAGGAGTTGTTAAGGGGGGCAAAAGCAGTTGGTCAAGCCAAACAGGGACAATGGTTGAATTGGGAAGGTGTTGAGAAGAGGAAACTTAGTTGGAGGGACCTGTGGAATATGGAGGAAGGCCGTATTGAATTTCTGATAGGGGCGACATACGATGTGTTGCCAACCCCGCAGAACCTAAGTCTCTGGGTACAGGGCGATCAATCGTGCCCACTCTGCTCAGGTACAGCAAGTTTAAAGCACATTTTGTCAGGTTGTAGAATTAGCTTATCACAAGGCCGGTATACATGGCGGCATAATCAGGTGCTGAGAAGCTTAGCCGCAGGCATTGAAGAGAGAAGGAAGCAGGTGAATTCTGGAAGTTCTAGAAAGGAGAGGTTAGGTGTGCAGTTTGTTCGAGAGGGGGAGAAAAATAGAGCTGCTAAGTCAGGGAGCAGGCAGGTAGGGGGCTAGACCGACCAGACCAGACCCTGGACCCGAACCAGGGTTTGTATTCCCACCCCGCTTTTATTGGTGCAGTTGGTGAGAGGCAGGGGTAGATGATGGTAGTACGGCAATCGGCAGTTACATGTGGCATCTAGGCCTGTGGTAGCATTATAGCAGCTAACAATAGCTAAAGTGGTGGTAGTATGATAGTATCTTAGCAGTTAGCATTAACAGTATAGGTGAATCTAGCTTTATTGTCTTCTTCTGTTCTTCTTAGCAGGTAGTGGTTAGCATTAGCGAAATGGTAGCATCGGTACTGGCCACTACCTGGAGCATCTCCTAAACAGGCCTGGGTCAGTTGAACGTGGCAGTGCTGTTTGGATTGTGTAGGAGCAGTGTGAACTGGCACTAGGGGGGGTGACTCTGGGACGCCGGAGTTCACTGCCTAGCCTCCTGGAGGTGGCGTGGGACTAAGTAGGCGAAACACCGTTGAAGGGAGGTTTCCACCTGATGACCCCCAGAGACGTGTTAGGAATCACTGCTCTTTGGCAGGTATAGAGGCAGATTAGGGCTCCAAGGTTCTTCACTGAGAATGAATCCTCTGTTTGAGCACAAGTATCTTGTGTTTAAATTAACACAGACATGCAGAAAGTGAACCCCAATCTGTTAATTAGGGCCCACCATATCCCAATTAATAATTCTTAAACAGAAATAAGGTCATAAAACATGCAACTCTAAGCAATTTATTTAAATCACAAACAAAATTCGAAATTCAACAAACCATCAAAAAGGCCTACAGGCCTCACCCTCATACTGCACTAAAATTACCACTCGCCTCCTCTGAAAATAAGAAGTCATTCATAAGTTATTCTAAAAGGTGTAGAACTAATAGGAGAAACCAGGCGCCAAAGGAAAGCTTAAATGAATAGATAATTTAATTATTGATTTAAGAAAATTAGGTAAGATTAAAGCAAACAAATCAATAAAGTGCCACAATAATAAGTACTGAAAACATGCAATTCATTAGGAATCACACAATCCTAGAATAAATTGTTAAACAGTGAATTGACAAAATTAGGTAAAGTTAAAACAAACAAAACAACACAAATTAATTAAGTGCCATAAGTGCTGAAAACATGCAATTCAACAGAAAATTCATTATTTGGTGGTGGTTTCACCTTTTCAAAACATCACCTAAAAAGACTGTTCCAAGAGGGGCTGGGGAAAAAAAAGAAATTTAAAATTATCTAACAAAAGACAAAATAGGCCATAGCATCCCTTTTCTTCTATATAACTATATCTAGGAGGTCAAGAGGATCACACATCAAGACTTTAGGCATCAAATATTTCTATAATGCAACTATAAGGTGGCCAAAGCCACATGAAAAAGTAAATCAGGGTCTCTCATTAAAGCCATTAGGGGAAACAGTATCCAGTTTTGAAATGGGCAAGCTCTCCTGCCTTTGCCGCTGGGCTTTTGACCACAAAACATTATGCTCCAGGCCAACATATGTATAGTTTTGTAAACCATAGATGGCAAAGTGGGCATACAATATAGTGTTTTTATGACCTTCCCAATGTTGTGTATATGCTCCATTATGCGGGTTTTAAGGCTGCACCCTGTTTCTCCCACATTTTGCCCCTTACAATGCTGGCACTGGATAGCAAATAATTTTTAGGTGTTTGTGGTGAGAGCCTTTCTCAAATTGGGTGACCCCTCCCCGAGCTGCCATTACATAAATAAGGCACAGATTGAAGCAGCCAGAGGTCGCCGCCCACCCTCTTTTTATTTAAGGCCGTGTGGACCAATAGGTCCTTCAGATTTTTGTTACGCCTATAGGCCATAATGAATTTGAACTCACCCAGGGGCTCATGTTGTTGTTGAGCCTCTGTAAAATGAGCACGAAGCTGTGTATTGTATGCATGCAAGTGGTGAGAGAACGTTTGCACTATTCTTACATTCGGTACTGCCTTTTTGGGCCTATAATTATTTTTGAAGCCGTTGGCTTACTTCAGTTCTGATCTTCTGGAAGAAACGGCCAGAATAGCCGCGAAGCTTGAGGACTTGGAACCGAATTAATTGAGATTTAATAATCCCTCTGAAAGTGTTTTGGCTGATAGCTTAATTTATGTAATAACGCATGGCGGTCAGTTTCTTTAAAATAGGCTTTTGTTGCTAACCTCTTGGCCCCACCATTAACATCAGGCACAAAAAATACCTGTGTATCCAAAAATTCCACTCTCTGTTTCTGAATATTAAGTTTAAGTTTCACTTAAGTTTATTTTTTGGATGGTGACCCTTAAGAACCTCCAAGTTGAAAAGTGCAGTGCAGCTGGATGGGTGCGTAAATGGTTTATGTTGATGCCTGTGAATATTCTCATTCATCCAGGTCATTGTATGCTTTAGGGCATTCAATCGTTCGCAACTGGACCTTGTCAGTTTGTCTTAGACGTTTCGCCTCTAATCCGAGTGGGTTTATGTTGATTGGGTCGGTGCTGAAAGTAGTCAATTAATTTTATGCGTCTATGGTAGTTGTGTAGGTCCCTCTTAAGTTCCTCCTGGTCGAATCTGGTGGGTCGTGGAATAAATGTAAGGCCTTTGTTCAACAGTCGAAGTTGGTCTGTGGAGAGGGTGAGTAGTTGTGATAAGTTCAGGATGTTGGAGTTGGGGTCGATGGGTATGGGTGTGGTGGTAGTGGCAGGATTCCGAGATGGGTACTGGGAGGGGTTTTGTGTTTGTGTGATGTGTGTCTGGTCGGAATTGTAGCTGACTGGGTTAGGATGGGGCGACGTCATAAATTTAGTTGTTCGCACCGGTAGTGGAAGATGGCGCTTGCTGTAGTGGGGGTCCAGTGGATGTTGTCCTGTTCGGTGATGAAGAGGTCGTGTGGTATCTCAGCCAGGAACGGGAAGTAGGTTGCAATGTTGTTGTTGATGAGTTTGAGGTTCTGTTGTTGTTTTTCAGTCAGGTTGGGTGAGAAATTGATTATGGGGAAGTATACGTCGGCATTGGGGAAGGTGGACCTTGTTTGTTTGGCAAGTGCTTTGAGTTGTTTGATGGAAGTTTGTTTAGGGTCCTGGTCTCTGTTATTAAGTCCTATGGACATGATTATGATTTTGACTGATGAATTGATGGCTGTTTTTTCGCATATTTTTAGGAAATGGTAGAGGTTGGCTCCAGGGTAGCTATCCAGTTGGATGTCGGGGTTATTGTGAAAGGGGATCCGGTTTATGTTGGAATCGCCCAGGACTAGCATCGGTTTCCGTGGTCTGAAATGCCAGTCTTGTAGTTTTCTATTGGGTCTTGCTAGGTGGTAGGTTGGTCGGAGCATGGCTGGGAAGGTGTGTTTTGGTGTCAAGGGTGTTGAGCAGTCAGGGTTCAGGTCAACAGAAGCGCCGGCTTCCTGTGTGGACAGGTCAAGCAGCAGGATGGAGGGTGGGGGGCTCCGAAAGGGCTTTTTTTTAGTTATATTGACTTTTTGGAGCCCACTCATCATGTCGCCTTCCCGTTCCGCAAGTGAGGGAGCCGAATGCTCAACCAGGCCCAACCGGTCCACGGCACAATCTGTGGGGGAGGGACAAATGGGGGAGATTATGTCTGTGGTAATCACTGAAAGATGTGAGTTGTTGTCGGAGGTGGATCTACTGAGAAAGATTGGGGTGTGTGATGCCCGTGTCGGGATGTGGACCTGCGCCTCTGTCTTCAGGGTTCTTCTTGTGAAGAGAGGAATGGTGTTCGGAGGCATGTTGGAAGGTCTAGGGTCTCCCCCTCGTGGAGGTGAGTGCCGCAGGGAGAGAGGGTGTGATGGATGTGGCAAGGTTGAGGTCATTGCTGTGTTTGTGGTGTGTAAAACCAGGGAAAGCTGTGGGTCCAGGACTTCAGACTGGTTTCCAGGGGTGTCTTGTTGTGGTCTGGTAGGTGGGAATCTTTTGGTTCTCTGAGGTAGGGGGGTGGAGGTGTCCGGGCCAGGTTGGGGCTGATTTTTCTTCTTCTCTTCCATTGATGCGTCTGTGGGATCTGGAAATGGATGAGGGGACCGATGCTCTGGTCAGGGTGAAGAGATGGGGTAGCAGGGGAGGGGGTGGATTTCGCAAGTGGTTGTATGTCCGTGTATATCGGGTAGGGAAACAATTGTGTGGGCCGATGGAGTTGTTCTTGGATATTGCTAGGAGGTGTTGGGAGGAGGCCAGGTTTCCTGAGAGGAGGAGGATGATTGGGTGTAGGATGCTGGCTTGTTCCTGATGTGTTGGAATGTTGTCCAGTCAGATGGTGTAATGTCCGGGTTGATGTAGAAGGCTGTGGCTGGGTGGATTGGTTCTCTCTGTGGTGAGTTAATGTCATGGGCCCATGTAGAGTGAAAGTGCTTCTTCTGGTGGTTTTGGGATGGATGGTAATAGATTTTCTTGTTTTGTTCTTGTTCGATAGGAGGAGGGGGCAGGATGAGCTGTAGGGGGATATAAGTGAGGGTTGTTGGGGGTGGGAGTGATGGATCCCTGTTGCGTGTTCCACCGCATGGATGGTTTCTGGAAGCAGCCTGGATCCGTACCTCTTTTTAGCCCAACCTATGGCTATTTGGAGGGCTACTGGATTTTTGGGATGCTATTGAGTGAGGCTATGGTGGATGAGTAATGGTCTTGTTATATTGTAATGTTATTGTGCATCCATTGTGTGGTGTTTTCCCTAATTTTGGTCCGGGTCTGTTCTGTTGGTGCGGTTTGATGAATTCAGTAAGTCGAGTGGCCTGTTTTATCATACCGGGTGGGAATGTGTGGGATGAGATGGCTTTGTCCATGATTTGTTTGTGGTGTGTTGCTTGTATGAGTCTGAAATATAATTTGCTGGTCTGTCTGTATTGCTGTAAGCAGGGGTGTGCGTCTAGGAAATATAGAGGGTAAATTGTGTGTTTTATATCTGGGATGTGCTGTGACTGTCATGAGTGGCAGGGTTAGGGGACAAAATCCCTCCTCCAATAGGAGATGGGAGGTGCATGGTCCTTCCATCCATAGGACCCCCCCGTACCTCTGGTCCCTTGCATACTGGGTGCGCTCGCGCCTCCTGTCGTAGTGCACCTCTGTCCATCCATATTTATTATCAGTCATTTTTTTTTTCTTTTATCGCTTTTTTCCAAAAACAACTAAGGCTCAAGCTCAAAAAGAGGCCAAGCAAAGAAGACAGAGGGAAGCGAGGGAACACAAAAAATTAAAAAAATAACTAGATTGAGACAAAAACGGAAAAAAGGAAGCCTAAAAAGAACACAGGAGACTGTAAAGGTCTGTTTGTTTAGAGGAACGATTTATGAAATAAAGATGTTTTAATCTTTGTCTCAGTGTGTTTTTTGTTTGACCCACATAGAGTTTCTCACATCTTTTACATGTGATAAGATAGACAAGATCCGAGGAGTCCAGGCGGAAGATCTTCCATCCTCGTTGTGTATGTCTATTGTAATTTTGTGTGTGATTTAGCTTTAGAGTTGACCATTAGAGAAGCGCTCGAGAAAGTAGACACCAGGGGGATCATTTTGGAGCCGCTTGTTTTTCCACTAACATTCTGCCCGGAGCCCCAACTCTGCCGCACCTCTGCTCGAATCGAGTGCAGGAAAGTCCTGCTGTAGCCCCGGCTTTTTAGAGTGTGGAAGAGGGTTTTTCTAGCTGCGTCGACGTCCTCAAACCGTGTGCAAATCCGGTAAAACCTTAAAAGCTGAGATTTAATTATGCCTTTAAAGGTATGCTTTGGATGCAAGCTCTTCTTATGCAATGGGGCATGAGTGTCCGCCGGCTTAAAATAAACTCTCGTTCCCAGGGTCCATTGGGCAGGATCATCCCTGATGAAGAAAACCTGTGTGTCTAGGAATTCCAGCGCCGCGTTCTGTAAGTTGTGCTTGATTTTGATCGTTTCATAGTGAGTATTTAATATGTTCTTCCGTATGTGTCCAAACCCCAAAGATGTCATCAAGATAGTGGCAGTAAAAAGCAGGTAGGTGCATGCAAGACTGTCTTCTCCCAATCTGCCATATACAGATTCGCATATGTGGGGGCAAATTTCTTGCCCATCGCCGTGCCATGAGTCTGTAGACAGATGCGCGAATTAAACTCAAAGTCATTTCGCGTTAGGCTCAGATGTAATAACTTCAGGAGGGCTTCATCTGGTCTGTTTTTATCTGGATTTTGAGCAAAGCTCCTTTGCACTGCTTGTAGGCCGAGTTCAGTATCGATGTTCGTGTAGAGAGCATCAATGTCAATAGAGAAGAGCCTGGCATCTGGTATGGTTTGAATTGCTTTGATTTTATTTACAAAATCATACGTATCTTTATATAGCTGTCATGAGTTTGTGACAATGGATTGAGGAAATGATCTAAATATTCTGCCACCTGGTAAGATTCGCTCCCACAGTCCGAAACGGGTTAGGGTTAGGGGAGTTAGGGGTTAGGGTAGGGTACAAAATCCCTCCTCCTGTAGGAGGTGGGAGGTGCACGGTCCTTCCACCCATAGGACCCCCCGTACCTCTGGTCCCTGGGATATTTGGTGCGCTCGCGCCTCCTGCCGTAGCGCACCTCTGTCCATCCATAGTTATCCATCATTTATTTTTTCTTTATATTTCTTTTATTGTTTTTTTCTTTTTTCAAAAACAAAAACAAAATCAAACAACTAAGGGCGCATTCCAAAGGAAGGGATATACAAATGTAAAAAAAACAAAGCAGTATAATTTATTTTTTGTCTTTTTTTCAAAAACAAACAACTAAAGGCGCATTCCAAAAGGAAAGGATGTGCAAACAGTATAAAAATCAGTAAAACAAAATGAAATGAAATTATTATATTTATGTTTTCAAAGCAAAACAAAATAAATACATATTAAAATAATATAATAAAGAAAAAACAGTGTGCCAAAGACAACGTTTCGACCCCCTTGGGTCTTCCTCAGGCCAAGGCACACTATGAAAGAAAAAAGCTGGCTGGCTGTTATGGCTGGAGAGATGTTGTCTCTCAGTCAGAGCTGAAATGAGCTCTCTCAGACTGGGGCTCTGCCCCCTGAAACTTAACTTACAAAAACAGAAGGAATTTACTTTGGCTCATGTATTAAGGTAAATTGATGTTTTTAGATTATTTTGAAACTTACCAATGTCCAATATCAATTATAATCCATATATTTTAATGAAATTAATATTTTAATGAATTACTTTTATAAATTAATTCTAATCTTGCCAATGTCCCATAAATGTGTGTGGTCCTTATTTATCCACCCATTGGTTTTTAACCCTATAATAGTTATTACTCCCATGTAATGACTTTAACGTATTTATTAATAATTTAAGCCATTAATTTGTAATTGGTTAGGGTTAGGTTAGAGGGAGGGATAGGGTTATAAAAAAGAAAATGGTTAGAGTTAGGCAAGATCAGTGAGGTTAGGGTCAGGATAAAGATGGGGTTAGGAAATGAGGAAGAAACCTGCCCCCTCCGACTGAGGAAAGCAGGAGATGCATGGTCCTTCCACCACCTGGAGGAAAAAACAGTGTCCTCCCTGTTATTCCTCACAAAAGTGAGTGAGGAAAATTGTCTGTCCAGCAGCTGAGGTTTCCGGGAGGTCAAAGGTCGTAGCTTCGCTCTCACCAAGTAGTCCCTTAAATTGCGATTCCTCCTGTAGGCTGATATAACCCTGAATTGTGGAAACAGTTTCTGTGCAGCACCATCACAACAATCCTCAAAATGATCTTTACACAGTCTATTCAACAGTTTATTTCCTGTGCTGAAAGTAGAAATAAGGGGAATGAACTTTCCATGGCTCCCTTCCCTTTTATCCAAAAAAGTATGTAAAGAATGTCTCAAAAAAAGACCTAGAATAGCCCTGTGTTCTCAAACACTTAAACAAAATCCTCACAGCATGTGTAAAATCCTGATCCTGTGTACAAATCCTCCAAAAACGTAAAAGTTGAGCTTTAATCAACCCTCTGAAAGTATGTGCAGGGTGGAAACTGCTCTTATATAATAAGGCCTGTGTGTCAGTTTTTTTAAAGAACCCTTTAATGTCCAATTTGCCTGTAGTGTGAAAACTAACTTAAGAGTTATGGAGGGGTCAGGGGAATTTAATACTTGTAAAAATAGCTCAAAGTCCTCCCTTGATCTATCCCATACCCCCCAAATATCATCCAAATAACGAAAATAATAAAGTGGCATTTAGTAAACACTTCCTCTTCCCATGCAGCCAGAAAAATATTGGCGTAGGCTGGAGCAAACCGCTTACCCATTGCTGTGCCTATAATCTGGAGGTAATACTTCTGGTCAAATACAAAATCATTCCTCCTCAAATTTATGTTCAGTAATTGCAATAATTCACCATTGGGCCTGCAGGGGTCAGGGTATTTCAGGAAAATGTTTTTAACAGCAGTGATGCCTGCTGTAATATCTATGTTGGTATAGAGGCTGTCAACATCCATAGAAAAGAAAAAGGAGGAGGTGGGAATAACAAGTGTTTTAATTAAATTGACAAAATGATAAGTATCTTTTATATATGCGGGATGCTTGGTGGATAAAGGATTTAAATAATAATCTAAATATTGAGCTGTATAGTAGGTCTCGCTACCACAGTCTGACACAATAGGCCGGCCTGCAGGAATCTGAAACGGGACTGTCCATTTTTCTGGATCTTTATGAATTTTGGAGAGAATATAGAACCGGCGCTCCCTAGGCTGTAGATCACCCCATAAAAATTTCTGTTGTCCCAAAGTAATGAATTTTTTCTTTTTTAAGAATAGTTAATATATTATCCACCATAGCCACCGTATCCTTATAAATAGGTTGGTCTAGTTTTTCATAATAATTAGTATCATTTAATTGTCTCTCCACCTCAAAGACATACTGGTCGCGGTCCATTACAACAATGGCAGAACCCTTATCTGCTGGCTTAATAACAATATGCTTAACCAACATAATGCAACCACCTCCCTCGGTGATAAGTTATGGGTTAACCCTGTTTTTATAAAACTTTTTAAATACCTTTTTATCCTTATCTATTGAGCTATGAATTTCATCTGGGATCTCATGAGACTGTGGCACCCAAAGTGAAGGTGACATGAAGGGCCTGCGTGTTTTATCCTGTGAATTTCTGAAATAAAATGCCAATTTAAACTTCCTGTGGTAACCTTGTAAATCCCATTGAAATTGTAGTTTTGTCCCCTGCCCAGACCAATGGTGGGAAAAAAAGTCAGCCCCCGTCGAAGTAAATCATATTGTACCTTAGACAATGAAAAGTTTTTAGCCAAAACAGATTGGGCGGCAGACTGATGTCCTACATTAACCCTCTCACAGACTGGAATCAGAGGGCTGAGGAGTTTAAAAAGGACACCCAGTGAGTGAACATGTCCCTACCCGTCTCTGCCATCCAATGGACGTCATCTACCTCTGTGGTAAACTGATCATCCGGCAAGGCGGGAATGTGGGGAACATTCCTCATGAGATACTGGTTTAAGACACGTAGGTTCTCCTGCTCCCCCTCTGGAAGGTTGGATGAGAAGTTCACCAGTGGGACCCAGATCTCCGCGAAGGGGAACTTCTTCCTCGTGGATCTGATGGCTCCTTGGACCGTCTTCACTGTAGTCTCCTTGGATTTGTTGGACCTGGCGTTGATGCTGAATGCCAACACCACCTTCTCCAGTGTGATGTCTTTTGGAGGCCACGTGTTCTCCATCAAAGCCTGAGCATGGCAGAAATGGCTCCCAGGGTAACTCTCTATCTGCAAATTCTCACTGGAAAAGTCTGGCAGTTTACTGAGGTTAGAGTCACCCATAATCAACCATTTTCGTGATACTACTAAGGACCAGTCAGTTAGCTTCCTCTGAGTATTAATGTGGCGCCTCACCTGAAAACGCTGTGGTCCCGGGCTTGGAAAATGTTCAGATGAGTCCTCAAAAATGTCGTCATTGTCTGGCTCCGCAGCGGCCTCTCCATGGACCTGGACAACTGGCTCCGGAAACCATGCCGCACTACCTGGCGTATCAGAAGGTGAGTCATACAGTATCGGTGACAGCTGTCCTACTAGGTCAGTGGCAAGGCGGTCCACATCTCTGCATGTGTGGAGTCTCGAACTGGAGTATCCATAATCACCCGGTCGTCGGCCTCCTCTTCTCTCTCCAGAATCAGGTCCTCGTCATGCCTTAGCACCACCCCCCGGGGTCTCCCCCCCGCGCTCTCTGGCTTCTAGGGGGCTTGCAGCTCTTGGGGAGGGGCTGGACCAGTCATTTACAAGGGGGTCATCATCGTCGCTACTGACAGTGTGGAGGCCGCTTTGGTTTAGAGGCTTTAGGTGAGCTGTCTAACTGGAAATGGGGGGATACCTGAACTGAGGTCGACGTGGTCTGTCTCACCGCCATCTCTGGTTCTGTGTCGGCCACTCCAGTGACCACACGCGCTGTAATGAGGGCCTCAGCATAGTCTATCATGTCCTGCGACAGGTGTGGTAGGTTACGTTTGGCCCACCGCACTGCAACCTGAAAAGCCCCCTTCCAATCTGGAACCAGGCGGTCAGGCAAGAGGTCATCAAGCACAGTCTTATAATGGTCCATGAGGATTGTGAGTGTGTTATATCTCCAGTTGTTAGCATCCCCCTTAATCAAGTCTATTGTGTTTATTGAAGGGGCTGCAGGTCTGATCATGTCGGTAAGTACTTGTACCATTTTAGCAATCATCTTAGGCTCTGCCTTATCTGGTCGTGGAGCAACATTTTGCAATTGATGTACTACCTTGATGATCATGTGCATTTTTCGAATGAGGCCGCCGAACTGAGGGTCCGCAGGTTGCCGCCTAACACCATCATCGTTGTTGGGAAACCTCCGAGGAAGAGTAAGTCTGGAGGCTGGTTCCCTGTAGGGCTGACGGCTCTTTACCACCTCTGCATAGGTGCGAGACTGGGGCCCAGAACCCCGGAAGGTCCGTGGGGGAGGCACTGGCCGGTTAGGAGGTGAGGAAAAAAACTGCCCCCTCCGACTGAGGAAAGCAGGAGATGCACGGCCCTTCCCCCACCTGGACTCATCCTGAAACCGGACAAGTCTGTCCACAGACTCAGGTCATCGACGGGGGCGATCACGTTGAACCACTGTCCATTCTAGCAGGTAAGTATGTGTGTGTGTGTGTGTATTGTCTCTCTTAACAGTCTTAATGTTTTTCTTTCCCAGTATCAATGTCCGTGTAAAAAGGTAAGTGTGTTATTTTCCAGTGTATAAAAATACCTCCAACAATTGTCCATCTTCAATAAAAATATATTCCAAGAAGCGTCCTGATTTTTCTCAAAAAAGTGTTTATGAAAAATTCAAAGGCACTTTCCCAAAAAGAAATGGATGAATACAAAAATAAAATCCAACTAAAAACGCCCGCACAGCGGTGTAAAACGTCCAAAAAACAATGTACAAAAGTAAAGTGCCTGTCCTAATGACAGTGAGTGTTTAAGCAAATCCTAGCTTGCAGTTCTAAACCAAAACAAGGTCCGCTAAAACGCGGCTAAAACAAAACAAAGAGCGTGCTATGGATGACGTTTCAACCAAAAAACGGTCTTCCTCAGGTCACTAAGCACGCTAGTATATAAATAATATATATATATATATATTTAAAGTATATTTAAAGTATATTTAACCCTAACCCTAAGCATACCAGAGAATCTAGTTAGGTAAGGGGAATGATGTTTTTTGTATTTTTATCAGGTTTGATGTTTTGATGCACTGGCACAGGCATCCGGGTGTGGTCATCTACCTGCCTCCCACACACATGTTCTCCCTGGGGGTGCTGCTCTATAGGTGGTAAGTGACCTGAATGAAGGAAATGAATGTTAAACAATGTGTATTTGAATAGGTGTCCTGTTTCCTCCCTTCTCTTCAGGAGGACGTTATGGGGTTAGGGTGAGGAAACAGATTTGCCCCCTCCAGATGGAGGGAACAGAAGTGCACGGTCCTCAGACCAGGAGGCCAATGGACCCCACTGACCGGTTCGCCTTTGTTATCTAATAATAATATTTTTAATAATAATAATAATAAGTTTCTTATTTTTCCTTTTGTTTGGTTGTTTTTCCTTGTTTGGTTTTACTGTCCCTCTGTCTTTCCCTACTGTCTCTATTTGGTTTCCTTTTTCCTTTCCCTTACTTTCCTTGTTCTTAGGCTTCATTTCTTCTTTACTTAGGCTTTATTTCTTCCTTACTTAGGATTTATTTCTTCATTACTTAGGCTTTGTTTCTTTGTAGCTTACTTAGCTTTTATTCGTACCCTTTGTTCATTTGCCTTTCTCTTTGTTTATTTCTTCATTACTTTGTTTGTCATCTGTGTGCATTTTGGCAACGTTTCAACCTACTTGGTCTTCCTCAGGCCGGCACACAGGAATTAATGGCACCCCCTTATCTGTTCTGAATGGCACCCCCTAAACACATCCTCTCTCTTCTGCAGCTCAAACCAAACTAAATAAAGTTTGTCCGTAACTTGGGTTGTTTCTTCTTGTGTCTCACATGAATTTGTTTTAGAATGCTGAAACTTAGCTTTTAATGTTATGATGACTTACTTTTCCTTTCCCAATGAATTACTTATCTTTTAACTATGTATTTCATGAACTTGTATTTATTAATGAACTATTTATCCTTTTCCATATGGGTTAGGTAAGGGGAATAATGTTTTTTGCTTTTTAATCAGGTTTGATGTTTGATGCGCTGGCACAGGCATCCGGGCGTGGTCATCTACCTGGCTCCCACACACACGTTCTCCCTGGGGGTGCTGCTCTGTAGGTGGTAAGTGACCTGAATGAGAGCAAATGAATGTTAGATAATGTGTATTTTGAGTAGGTGTCCAGTTTCCTCCCCTCTCCACAGGAGGGCGTTATGGGGCGTCGTCAGTCAGCTGGTAGAGAGCAGGGCCGGTGGTGGATGCCGTCGGCAGGGCCTGACGTGAAGGAGAGGCCAAAAGGTCCAGTTTCTGTGATCAGAGGGGAGATGTTATGCAGGTTGGTCAATACAGTAAAAAAGGGGGGGGGAAGAAAAGAGGGAGGGGGATTGAGGGTTAGGGTTAGGCGAGGGGATTAGGGTTAGGAGTGGGGGGGTGGGAGGGTTAGGGTTACGATAGGGGAAATGAGCTGGTCCATGAAATGGACCAGGGAATGCTCTGTCCATCCCCCAGTTCCTACTCTGTCCTCTGTCCCATTCTGGCTGGCGAGACTGTTGGCGTCTTCTGCCATAACTGACAGTCGTCCAGCCCTCACCCATACCTGACGGTAAGTAGTGCTGCCTTTGCTATTTTTTAATCAATACTAATTTATGTTTTTTAATAGCTATGAAATATAATAAACTATTTATTTTTAGACCCAAGAAGCCTTTGGTATTTTAAAATATAAGGTAAGTATAAGGTAGGTATGAAATGTAATAATGAGATATGTATTTATGTTGAAAATAAAGAAAACAATTTGTTTTAATTGAAAATAAAGGAATGAACCCCAAAATAAAACTTAAACTAATAAAAAGATGGTGTGCACTTATCTGAATTTTTTACATATTTTAATAAACAGAAATTGTCCAACTTTGACTCCTGGCGAGATTGTTGCAGTGGTTTTAACTTAGCTCTAACAAAAAAATCTTTTAAATTCTTGTTCTTCCTGTATGCAGAAATAACTTCATGATTTTCCAATATTTTAGTATGGCCTAGAAACAAATCAAAATTATTTTTAATCCTATAATTCAAAATTCTACTAATGGAAGAAAATTGGGTGATTAGAGGAATAATTTCCTTCCATATTCACCAATTTTCTCTCCCTAAAAGATTTCAGGCATTTCCTAAGAAATGTCCTGGAATACCCCCTGGTTTTTAAAACTCCAAATAAAATTTTAACTGCTTCCCAGAAGTCCTTCACCTGTGTACAGATCCTAAAAAAACGGAGTAACTGTGACTTCACTAGGCCTTTGAAGGTGTGCTTTGGATGGAAGCTAGTTTTGTACAGCAGAGCATGTGTATCTGTTTCTTTAAAAAAGACTTTAACGTCCAACTGCCCTGTTGTAGAAAATGAAGCTCCTTTATATACCGTAGTATCTAAGAAATCAATGGATGAATTATTAATTGTGTGTTTTAATGTGATGGAGGGATCATGACTATTTAAAATTTTCATGAATTGTTCAAATTCTTCCAGCGAATGTCCCCAAATACCCCATATCTCATCCAAATATCTCAAATAGTGGAGAGGTTTCTTTGGACATTTGGCCAATACCTTCTCCTCCCAATCTGCCATGAAAATATTGGCATATGCCGGGGCAAATTTCTTCCCCATGGCTGTTCCCTTGATTTGTAAGTAGAATTCCCCATTAAATACAAAATCGTTTTTAGTTAAATTAATTTCCAATAATTTTAACAACTCCTCATCTGGTCTTTCCTCCTCTGGATATTTTAGAAAAACTTGCCTAACTGTTTCTAATCCTGCTTTAATGTCAATATTTGTATACAAACTATCAACATCCAAACTAAAGAAAAATGAACTTTCAGGAATTTTTAAATTTTTAACAATATCAATGAAATGATACGTGTCTTTTACATAGGATGGATGACGTGTGGACAGCGGATTCAGAAAGAAATCAATGTACTCTGCGGTATGGTAAGTTTCACTCCCACAATCAGACACAATTGGCCTACCTGGAGGCACTTCAAAAGGTATTGTCCATTTTTTAGGTTCTTTGTGTATTTTTGGTAGGATATAGAAGCGTCTTTCTCTTGGTTCTTTGTCACCTTTTAAATATTTTTCTTGAGAATAATTAATGAATTTTTTAGCTTTTAATGTTTTAATAATATTATGAACTATAGGGATTGTTTTTAAATAGATGGGTTCTTCTAGTTTTTTATAATAAGTTTTATCATTTAATTGTCTTAATACCTCTATAATATACTGTTCTCTATCTAATATCACCACCGAACTTCCCTTATCTGCAGGTTTTATTACTATGTGTTTAATTTTAATTAATTGCTTAATAGCTTTTACTTCTTCTTTAGTTAAATTAGGTTTTTCTCTATGAAATTTATAATAATCATTAAAATCTTTATTATCTTTTTCTATTAATAAATTAATTAACTTCCTCAGGGATTTTGTGTCTAGGTGGGATCCATGTTGATGTTAGTGTAAATGGTGTTGGTTGTGAAGGTTCCCCATCTCTAAAATAGGCTGCTAAGGTTATTCTACGGTGATAATTTTGCAGGTCTAATTTTAGCTGATTTTTTTGATTCTTATGTAAATCAATTGTAGGAACAAAGGTAAGTCCTCTATTTAATACGTCCAACTGAGTCTGTGTGGGAGTAAAATTTTTTGACAAATTAATCACATTTTGTGAAATAAGGGGCTGTAACCCCCCATGCCCCTCCTGCACAAGGCTTACGGGGCCTTCAAGTTTAACACCTTGACCCAATGTTTCAGCATGGCCTCTGCCGTACCTTTGGTCCAGTGTACATTGTCCTTCTCTGTCTGGAAGTCGTCATCAGGAAGGAGTGCGATGAAGGGCATGTTCCTGAAGAGATGTGCATTCAAGGTCTTGAGGTTCTGCTGCTCCCTCTCAGGTAAGTCTGCAGAAAAGTTTAGCAACGGGATCCAGATTTCTGCATACGGAAACCGTTGTTTGGCCATACGAACCACCGTTTGTAATTGTTTAATTGTTGTTTCTTTTGTCTTTTGCCCTCTGCTATTCATCCCGCATGAGATGACCAACTTTTCCACTACCACTTGCCCTATGGCCTTGAAAAGTATGGCGCTGATGTGCCTAAAGTTGGCCCCTGGGAAACTGTCAATTTGGAGATCAGGAATGCCATGATATGGCATCCTGGCCAAATTAGAGTCCCCAATAAACAGCCACTTTTTAGTGACCGACACAGTCCAGTCTACCATTTTTCGGTCTGTACGGATGTGTCTGGTCGGGCCGAATTTGTTGGAGATGGGGGGAAGTTTGACCTCCACTCCACAGCCCAAGGGGACAGTGTCATCTAGGTCCAACTGATCAGCCTGCGTTGACTGCCTGTGGACCTGTGCCGTGACCCTGACCTTGTTTTGAGGGATAAGTGTTGGGGTGTCGTCTAGACTGGCCTGCAGGTCCTCATCTAACAAAGAGTCAGAAGCCTGTTTTTCCTCTCTAACCTCTTGAGGAACCTCCCCTGTCCGTACCCTGGCCTCCCTTGGCAGTCTCTGTGCCTTTGGAGCAGATTGGGGGGGCAAGCTCTGTTCCTGCTGCTGCTGTGTTGTCTTTTCACCCCCTGTAGTGTTTGTAGACCCCTCCTGAGTGGAGCGACCTTTGACCCTATTTATGTCAGGGGTCAGGTCCACCACTTCCTCCAAAAACTATCTGAGAGGAGTCTTCCCCTGCACAACCCCTTCTCCTCTGTGGTGTCTCCTGTGCGTGTGTGACTGTGTGTGACCGTGTGTGTGACATTCCCCCCATCTGTATCAGTTTTTGACCCTATGGAGGCTGTCACTAAAGCTTCTGCGTGGTCAAGCACGTCTGTTGTAAGGCGTGACAAGTTTCGGCGGGCCCACCTTGTTGCCACCCCAAAGGCCACCTGCCACTCCTGGCCTGGGTCCCTGGACAACTCATCCAGGACACCCTCCAGAGTGGCTTCATAGTGGTCCCGTAGGATCAACATCGTAGTGTGGCCCCAGTTCTTGGCGTTCCCCATAATAAGGTCTGTGGTGTTAGGGTTGGGAATTGAGGTCTGATTGGATTAGATCTCTGACATATGCTGGTAACTGTAGATCTGGCGGTGACCAGCCCGAGGGAGGAGTAAAGGGCTGTTTTTGAGTTGTCTCACTATCTCCATAAAAAGCCCATAATTTAAGTCTTCTGTGGTAATTTTGTAAATCTAGTCTGGACTGCGGTTTAAGGTTACTGTTATTTTTAGTGGTTGGGATAAAGTTCAAACCTTTGTTTAATAGAGAGAGTTGCTGTTTGGTTAATTTGTTTTTTTTAGCCAATATCATAACATTATCAAACCCCTCCTGATAAAACAGGCTTGTGGGGTCTTTTAGTTTAAACAATTCTTCCAATGTGTCAACATGTCAAAGGCTGTGTCACGGGTCCAGTGAATATTGTCCTTTTCTGTTTTAAACGAGGACCCTGGTAATGCAGTGAAATAGTCAGTGTTTAACAATATGATTATTCAGTACCTGGAGGTTGTGTTTCTCCTTGTAGGGCAGATCCGGGGAAAAGTTGATCTCCGGCACGACGATTGTGGCATCTGGAAATCTGTCCACAGCTGTTTGAACAGTCTTTTTCAGTTGTCTGATGACAGTGGGGCGGGGGTGCTGTCGTCTGCTGTTCAGTCCAAAGGACAGAATCACGATCTCCGGTGTTTGGGTGCAGATGGCACCCCTCAGGAGGGCCTCCGCGTGTCTGAAGGAGGCCCCCGGGAAGCTGTCCACCTGGACATGGCGGTTAAAAAGGGGGGGACCCTGGCCAGGTTCGAGTCCCCCATGATGACGACCCTGTGTGTAATGGTCAGGCACCAGTCTCTCAGCTTATTGTTGGTGGAGATGTGCTTGGTGGGCCTGCGTCGAGGGAGCTGGGAATCAAACAGCTCGAGGGACAGCGGCTCCGTGACCTCCCCAGCGGAGGGTGCAGGTGCAGGTGAGGGGACACGGCACTGTTGCGGCAGAAAGGTTGCTCTCTTTGCTGCTGATCGGGTCCTGAGACCGATGGGTGTCAGCCTCGTAGTCGAAGAAGGAGCAGCAGGACGAGGAGGAGGAGGAGGAGGAGGAGAAGGAGGAGGAGGGGGAGGAGGAGGAGGGAGAAGAGGGCCGTTAGCGTCTTCCTCCTCATCAGGCAGGATCTTGAAATCGAGAGGTTGGACGCATGGATTATGCGTGTTGGCGGTGAAGGCTGGGGCTGTTGTCGGCGCCGTTGCCATGGAAACCGCTCCCTCACACTGCTGCTGCGGTGGCTGGTGTTGGGCCTGTTTAGCCGTGAGGTTAAAGATGGGGAAGACAGGGCGAGGGTTAGGATTGGAGAACTGATTCCCCCTCCCATAGGAAAGGGTAAACGCACGGTCCATCCCCCTGCGTCCCCCCACACCACTGTCCCAATGAACCTGGGGTTGGCGTGGTCTGTATCCCTGCCCCCTGCGGCGGTACTGGACCAGCTGCCACCCCTGTTCCATGTCTCAGGTAAGTTTTGTCTTAATCAATTGTATTTATTTATTTATATATTTTTAGCTTTGTTATATAATAATAAAATTGTGTTTTTATATATGCTATTTATTATCAAGTTATGAAATGAAATAAAGTTGTATAAAATAAAATGAAATTCAATGTATTTATAAATAAAAAAACTAAATGAGATTGTATTTAAATCAAAAAAATGAAGTGACTTGTATTAAAAAATAAAAAAGCAAACAAAAAGACTATTGTTTTCCTTACTTAAAATAAAAACCTCCAAAAACAAACAAATCCCCAAAATAGTGTGCCCCCTGGCAACGTTTCGACCCCTCGTGGGTCTTCTTCAGGCCTTGGCACACTCAAAAAATGAAAAAAATGAAAAAGACTCACCAACTGCTCTACACACTGCTTCGGAGATGTTGCTCGTTCGAAGGTCAGAGTGAGAATGAGGTGAGTCTCTCAATGCAGCTCTATTTATGCCCTCCTACGCTCTCCAAACCCCGCCCCCTTTCTTTTCTGTTAACATGTCTGAACATATTCCCACACATTATAAAACACACTTAACATTATGAAATCATACTTTTAAGACATTTTAACTTATTATAAAACATTTTAACATATTTTAACATATTTTTTAACACATTACAACTTATACACATGTATTATTTATCCTAATAAGTATATATTTTTTTCTTTTTTGTTTTTTTTCTTTTTTTGTTCTTTTTTTGTTATTTTTTTCATGTGTTTTTTTTTTTTTTTTTTTTTTTTTTTTTTTTTTTTTTTTGTTTTTCTTTTTTGTTTTTTTGATTTTTCTTGTTTTTTTTGTTTTTTTTCTTTTTTTATATATCATATACATGACATGAAATTGTAACACAATATAACTATAATACAATCACTATAATACAAGAACTATGATACAATATATAACAACTATAATACAATATATAACAACTATGATACAATATACCCATAGTTAGGATTAGAGATTAGGGTTAGAATTACACAAAGGAAAGTGGTTAGGTTCAGGGTAGGGGTTGGAATGGAGGAAGTGTGGGCCGTGCCACGCCGAAGGCGTGGCACAGCCCAGTGCATTCTCCGTCCATCAGGTCCCGTTTCTGGAATCCCTCACTTACTTTTATAAATATTATTTATTTAGTTATTAATAGTTGTATATTTATTTTATATAGTTAGGGTTAGGAGAGGTCAAAATGACGGTTAGGGTTAGGGCCAGGGGGTCAAGAGAGGGTTAGGGTTAGGGTTAGGTCTGGGAAAATGATCCCACTCCCTCCATCTAGAGGAAGCGGGTGGTGCACTGTCCGTCCACCCGTAGGGCCCCTCGTTAAACCGAACCCTCTTTTGGTACGGAGGTTGGCGTCTCTTGCCATAGCGGACCTCTGTCCACCCTCCTGCCATGTTTTCTTTCTTTCAGTGTAGCCTTTGTTATTTAATTAATTATTTATTATGCAAAAAAAATTAAATTGTAAATCAAAAATGAATTAACAAATTGTTTTAAATGAAATGAATTGGTTTTTTAATAAATAAAATAAATCCAACCAAAAACTCTTTCCCAAAAAGGAAAAGGAATTGTTTTCAAAGAAAAGAATGAACTAAATTGTAGTTCAAATCTATGAAATAAAATACACTTGTTTTTAAATGAAGAAAAAAAATTAAATTGCTCTTTCAAAAAATAAACTTGTTTTTAAATGAAGAAAATGAAATGAATTGCTCTTTCAAAAAATAAAATAAAGCTGACTTGTTTTTAAATGAAAGAAAGAAATGAACTGCTCTTTTCTAAATATAAAGAAAAAAATAAATAAAGTGTGCCCAGCGCAACGTTTCGACCTAAAAAGGTCTTCTTCAGGCAAAGGGCACAATCTCAGGTAAGTATATAATATAATATAGTATAATAAATGAAATAAGGTAGATAATATAAGGTATAAGGTAAGTATAATATGGCTTGCAGGCTTCAGGAGATGTTGTCTCTTCGAGTACCAGCGCCAGAGTGAAGATTTTCAAAATGGCGGACGCCAATATACTTCCCCAGGTAAGTATCTTATGTTATGGTTTCATTTTTATTTTGATGTTATTTTTAGGTTTCCAACAGGTAAGTAATGAGATATTTATATAATTTACAGTATTAAATAGATTATTTATCCATAAATAGTGAAGTTATAAACGAAAAAACGAAAACCACGCCCCCTTTAACTCCGCTTGTCAACACAATGCATTATGGGAAAAAAATGGCGGAAACTGTGTTTTTTGATGAAATTACCATATATTGTGTTTTTAACCCTTGTTTTTAACCCTTTTAATGTGAAATTGTAACATTTTTCCATATATTAACCCTTTTAAACACCACCATGAACTGATGTTATTATATTTATTGTTATATTAATTATTATATTTATTATTATAAATAATACTAATTTGATCAATATTTTAATATTTATAAACCCATTTTTAACCATATTTATTGCTAATTTAAGCATCATATCAATTAAAGGATAAACTTCCTTCCTTTTACACAGATTAGGGTTAGGAAAACAAATTAAAAATAAAGGTTAGGGTTAGGGTTAAACAATGGGATTATGGTTAGGGTTAGGGTTAAACAATGGGATAGTGGTTAGGGTTAGGATTAGACAATGGGATAGTGGTTAGGGTTAGGATTAAACAATGGGATAGTGGTTAGGGTTAGGGTTAGGGAAAGGTAAAGGGAATGATGTTTTTTGTTTTTTAATCCGGTTTGATATTTGATGCACTGGCACAGGCATCCGGGCGTGGTCATCTACCTGGCTCCCGCACGCACGTTCTTCCTGGGGGTGCTGCTCTGTAGGTGGTAAGTGACCTGAATGAGAGTAAATGAATGTTAGATAATATGTATTTGAGTAGGTGTCCTGTTTCCTCCCCCCTCCACAGGAGGGCGTTATGGGGCGTCGTCAGTCAGCTGGTAGAGAGCAGGGCCGGTGGTGGATGCCATCGGTAGGACCTGACGTGGAGGAGAGGCCAAAAGGTCCGGTTTCTGTGGTCAGGGGGGAGAGATGTTGTGCAGGTGAGTGAATACAATAAAAAAAGGGGGGGGGGAAAGAGAAAAAAGAGGGGGGAGAGAGGGAGGGGGATTGAAGGTTAGGGTTAGGAGTGGGGGGGATGGGGTTAGGGGGTTAGGGTTAGGGGTTAGGGTTAGGGGTTAGGGGTTAGGGTTAGGGTTAGGAGAGGGGAAATATCCCCCCCTCCTTTCGGAGAAGGGAGGTGCTCTCGCCCTCCACCCAAAGGACCTGTCCCTCTCCTGGTCCCAACGGGGTTGGGGGTCTTGTTGGCGCCGTCCACCACGGCGGACCAACGTCCAACCCTCCTCAAAGGTACCCATGAAATGGGTTTTTATTAATGCCTTTGTTATTATTTCTACTATGAATTGATTAATGTATATGTATATATTATTTATGTATGAAAAAAATGAATTGGTTTTCTTAATGTATATTTATTCTTAATGTATATGTATTATTATTATATGTATATGAAAAATAAAATGAATTTTCTACTGTATATATAATATAATATAATATAATATATATTTATATATATATACAATAAACAACAAAAGAGGGCGTGCCTATGACAACGTTTCGACCGGTTAAGGTCTTCCTCAGGTCAAATGGCACGCAAAAAAAAGGGTAAGTATCGCAAAAGGTAAGTGTCAGTATGCTGTTGTGATGTGACTCCTTCAGAGGTGTAAAATGAAATGAGCACTCTCCTGAAGTTGAAGCTTTTATAACCTCTGTTTTTGTCTTATAATTTTGTGTTTGAATGTTAGTGTGTAATTCTTAACTTGTTTTTAACTTGACTTTTTTAACTTGTAACTCCCCTCATATGAATTGTACCCATCCTATATATTTATATATATCCATTAAATTATTAATATAATATTTATATATACACTTATGAATTATGTAATTATATATATATTTTTTTACCTATATGATTCCCTTATACATTAATTTCCAAATTACAATTTGATGATTTTATACTTTTTTTAAGACTTTTTAATATTAATTATAATAACCTTATGTATCCCCTTATGAATTATGTAATTGAGTATTTTTTTAAGATTATGATATCATTATATATTAATTTCCAAATATGAATTTTGATGAATTTTTGTATTTTAATGTTTTAATTAGTAATTTTTTAACTTTTTAACCCTATAATATCCATATTTAACATTAGCCCACCCATACATGTATGTATTTTTTTATAATAAATTAATTGCCAAAGACCAAATTGGATGAATTGTCATTTTTTTATGATAATATATTTATAAATATTGCCCCACCCACTTTGTATATATTGTTTATATAATTGTTATGAGGGTGTAGTTAGGGTTAAGGGGTGTGGTTAGGGTTAGGGCCAAAATAAAGGGTCAGGTTAGAGTAAGGCAATAATAAGGGGGCGTGGTTAGGGTTAGGGCCAAAGTTAAGGGTTAAATTAGGGTTAGGCAAGAATAAAAGGGCGTGGTTAGGATTAGGGCCAGAAGTAAGGGTGAGGTTAGGATTAGGCCAGAATAAAAGGGCGTGGTTAGGGTTAGGGCCAGAATTAAGGGTTAGGTTAGGTTTAGGAAACAATAAAGGGGTTAGGGTTAGGTGTGGGGACTGAGATGCCCCCTCCTAATGGAGGGAACATAGGTGCACGGGCCTCAGACCAGGGGACCGGTGGTCCCTACTGACCAGTTCGCCTTTGTTATTTATATATATTATTTTATATTATATTAGTGTCATTTTATATCCCCTTAGTTGGTTTTATGTCCCTTTATTTAGGTTTGTTTGTCTTCCCCTTGTGTTGTTTGGTTGTTCTGTCCATCTTTCCTTCCCTACTCTCTTTCTCTTGTTGGTTTTCCTTTTATACTTTCCCTTACTATCCATTTGTTAGGCTTCTTCATCTCTGTGGCTTTATTCATCCATTTGTTAGGCTTCTTCACTTCTGTGGCTTTATATATTCATTTTCATTTCTCTGTAGTTTCTTTATATTATTTGCCCTTTACTTATTTGTTATTCTCTGTCATTCTTTCTTAGTTTGTTTTTCTCTTATTTGTTCTTCTTCTGTGTGCGTCGGCAACGTTTCGACATAACTGTGTCTTCTTCAGGCCCGCACACAGGTATATATTGGCACCCCCTTGTCTTCTCATATTGGCACCCCCTAAAACACATCCTCTCCCATTCCCAGCACAAACCAAACTGAAAGTGTAAGCATGCCCAGACTTGTTCTTGTCCTTGTTTCGTACGTAACTTGTGTTTTGTGTATCCTTACGTAATTTGTGTTTGTCTGTGTCTCTATATGTGTTTCTTGTGTGAGTTAGTTCCCCTTAATGAATTGAAAACCTTCTTGTCCTTATATATGAATTATTTGTCTGTTATTTTAACTTATTTGTCTTTTTATATATGAGTTATTTCCCCTCTATATGAATTTCTTATATTTATATTTTTAAACCAACTTGTCCTTTTTAATGATATATTTATCCTTATGAAATAATTATATTTATATTTATTTATTATTATTTATTTATTTAATTAGGGTTGGGGGTCTTAGGGTTAGGCAAGGGGTAGAAATAGGTTAGGGTAAGGGTAAGTGACAGGGATAGGCATAGGTAGGTAGGTATTAGGCAAAGTGGGACCACGGGTTGGGTTTAGATAGGACCACGGGTTGGGTTTCAAGATGGCCAGCAGGGACCAGCCCCCTGCTGGGCACTGGCTGGTTAGGTGTGGGGACTGAGATGTCCCCTCCTAATGGAGGGAACATAGATGCACGGGCCTCAGACCAGGGGACCGGTGGCCCCTACTGACCAGTTCGCCTTTGTTATTTCTATATATTATATTTTATATTATATTAGTGTCATTTTATATCCCCTTAGTTGGTTTTATGTCCCTTTATTTAGGTTTGTTTGTTTTCCCCTTGTGTTGTTTGGTTGTTCTGTCCATCTTTCCTTCCCTACTCTCTTTCTCTTGTTGGTTTTCCTTTTATGCTTTCCCTTACTATCCATTTGTTAGGCTTCTTCATCTCTGTGGCTTTATTCATCCCTTTGTTAGGCTTCTTCATTTCTGTGGCTTTATATATTCATTTTCATTTCTCTGTAGTTTCTTTATATTATTTGCCCTTTACTTATTTGTTTTTCTCTTTCATTCTTTCTTAGTTTGTTTTTCTCTTATTTGTTCTTCTTCTGTGTGCGTCGGCAACGTTTCGACATGACTGTGTCTTCTTCAGGCCCGCACACAGGTATATATTGGCACCCCCTTGTCTTCTCATATTGGCACCCCCTAAAACACATCCTCTCCCATTCCCAGCACAAACCAAACTGAAAGTGTAAGCATGCCCAGACTTGTTCTTGTCCTTGTTTCGTACGTAACTTGTGTTTTGTGTATCCTTACGTAATTTGTGTTTGTCTGTGTCTCTATATGTGTTTCTTGTGTGAGTTAGTTCCCCTTAATGAATTGAAAACCTTCTTGTCCTTATATATGAATTATTTGTCTGTTATTTTAACTTATTTGTCTTTTTATATATGAGTTATTTCCCCTCTATATGAATTTCTTATATTTATATTTTTAAACCAACTTGTCCTTTTTAATGATATATTTATCCTTATGAAATAATTATATTTATATTTATTTATTATTATTTATTTATTTAATTAGGGTTGGGGGTCTTAGGGTTAGGCAAGGGGTAGAAATAGGTTAGGGTAAGGGTAAGTGACAGGGATAGGCATAGGTAGGTAGGTATTAGGCAAAGTGGGACCACGGGTTGGGTTTAGATAGGACCACGGGTTGGGTTTCAAGATGGCCAGCAGGGACCAGCCCCCTGCTGGGCACTGGCTGGTTAGGTGTGGGGACTGAGATGTCCCCTCCTAATGGAGGGAACATAGATGCACGGGCCTCAGACCAGGGGACCGGTGGCCCCTACTGACCAGTTCGCCTTTGTTATTTCTATATATTATATTTTATATTATATTAGTGTCATTTTATATCCCCTTAGTTGGTTTTATGTCCCTTTATTTAGGTTTGTTTGTTTTCCCCTTGTGTTGTTTGGTTGTTCTGTCCATCTTTCCTTCCCTACTCTCTTTCTCTTGTTGGTTTTCCTTTTATGCTTTCCCTTACTATCCATTTGTTAGGCTTCTTCATCTCTGTGGCTTTATTCATCCCTTTGTTAGGCTTCTTCATTTCTGTGGCTTTATATATTCATTTTCATTTCTCTGTAGTTTCTTTATATTATTTGCCCTTTACTTATTTGTTTTTCTCTTTCATTCTTTCTTAGTTTGTTTTTCTCTTATTTGTTCTTCTTCTGTGTGCGTCGGCAACGTTTCGACATGACTGTGTCTTCTTCAGGCCCGCACACAGGTATATATTGGCACCCCCTTGTCTTCTCATATTGGCACCCCCTAAAACACATCCTCTCCCATTCCCAGCACAAACCAAACTGAAAGTGTAAGCATGCCCAGACTTGTTCTTGTCCTTGTTTCGTACGTAACTTGTGTTTTGTGTATCCTTACGTAATTTGTGTTTGTCTGTGTCTCTATATGTGTTTCTTGTGTGAGTTAGTTCCCCTTAATGAATTGAAAACCTTCTTGTCCTTATATATGAATTATTTGTCTGTTGTTTTAACTTATTTGTCTTTTTATATATGAGTTATTTCCCCTCTATATGAATTTCTTATATTTATATTTTTAAACCAACTTGTCCTTTTTAATGATATATTTATCCTTATGAAATAATTATATTTATATTTATTTATTATTATTTATTTATTTAATTAGGGTTGGGGGTCTTAGGGTTAGGCAAGGGGTAGAAATAGGTTAGGGTAAGGGTAAGTGACAGGGATAGGCATAGGTAGGTAGGTATTAGGCAAAGTGGGACCACGGGTTGGGTTTAGGTAGGACCACGGGTTGGGTTTCAAGATGGCCAGCAGGGACCAGCCCCCTGCTGGGCACTGGCTGGTTAGGTGTGGGGACTGAGATGCCCCCTCCTAATGGAGGGAACATAGATGCACGGGCCTCAGACCAGGGGACCGGTGGCCCCTACTGACCAGTTCGCCTTTGTTATTTCTATATATTATATTTTATATTATATTAGTGTCATTTTATATCCCCTTAGTTGGTTTTATGTCCCTTTATTTAGGTTTGTTTGTTTTCCCCTTGTGTTGTTTGGTTGTTCTGTCCATCTTTCCTTCCCTACTCTCTTTCTCTTGTTGGTTTTCCTTTTATGCTTTCCCTTACTATCCATTTGTTAGGCTTCTTCATCTCTGTGGCTTTATTCATCCCTTTGTTAGGCTTCTTCATTTCTGTGGCTTTATATATTCATTTTCATTTCTCTGTAGTTTCTTTATATTATTTGCCCTTTACTTATTTGTTTTTCTCTTTCATTCTTTCTTAGTTTGTTTTTCTCTTATTTGTTCTTCTTCTGTGTGCGTCGGCAACGTTTCGACATGACTGTGTCTTCTTCAGGCCCGCACACAGGTATATATTGGCACCCCCTTGTCTTCTCATATTGGCACCCCCTAAAACACATCCTCTCCCATTCCCAGCACAAACCAAACTGAAAGTGTAAGCATGCCCAGACTTGTTCTTGTCCTTGTTTCGTACGTAACTTGTGTTTTGTGTATCCTTACGTAATTTGTGTTTGTCTGTGTCTCTATATGTGTGTCTTGTGTGAGTTAGTTCCCCTTAATGAATTGAAAACCTTCTTGTCCTTATATATGAATTATTTGTCTGTTATTTTAACTTATTTGTCTTTTTATATATGAGTTATTTCCCCTCTATATGAATTTCTTATATTTATATTTTTAAACCAACTTGTCCTTTTTAATGATATATTTATCCTTATGAAATAATTATATTTATATTTATTTATTATTATTTATTTATTTAATTAGGGTTGGGGGTCTTAGGGTTAGGCAAGGGGTAGAAATAGGTTAGGGTAAGGGTAAGTGACAGGGATAGGCATAGGTAGGTAGGTATTAGGCAAAGTGGGACCACGGGTTGGGTTTAGATAGGACCACGGGTTGGGTTTCAAGATGGCCAGCAGGGACCAGCCCCCTGCTGGGCACTGGCTGGTTAGGTGTGGGGACTGAGATGCCCCCTCCTAATGGAGGGAACATAGATGCACGGGCCTCAGACCAGGGGACCGGTGGCCCCTACTGACCAGTTCGCCTTTGTTATTTCTATATATTATATTTTATATTATATTAGTGTCATTTTATATCCCCTTAGTTGGTTTTATGTCCCTTTATTTAGGTTTGTTTGTTTTCCCCTTGTGTTGTTTGGTTGTTCTGTCCATCTTTCCTTCCCTACTCTCTTTCTCTTGTTGGTTTTCCTTTTATGCTTTCCCTTACTATCCATTTGTTAGGCTTCTTCATCTCTGTGGCTTTATTCATCCCTTTGTTAGGCTTCTTCATTTCTGTGGCTTTATATATTCATTTTCATTTCTCTGTAGTTTCTTTATATTATTTGCCCTTTACTTATTTGTTTTTCTCTTTCATTCTTTCTTAGTTTGTTTTTCTCTTATTTGTTCTTCTTCTGTGTGCGTCGGCAACGTTTCGACATGACTGTGTCTTCTTCAGGCCCGCACACAGGTATATATTGGCACCCCCTTGTCTTCTCATATTGGCACCCCCTAAAACACATCCTCTCCCATTCCCAGCACAAACCAAACTGAAAGTGTAAGCATGCCCAGACTTGTTCTTGTCCTTGTTTCGTACGTAACTTGTGTTTTGTGTATCCTTACGTAATTTGTGTTTGTCTGTGTCTCTATATGTGTTTCTTGTGTGAGTTAGTTCCCCTTAATGAATTGAAAACCTTCTTGTCCTTATATATGAATTATTTGTCTGTTATTTTAACTTATTTGTCTTTTTATATATGAGTTATTTCCCCTCTATATGAATTTCTTATATTTATATTTTTAAACCAACTTGTCCTTTTTAATGATATATTTATCCTTATGAAATAATTATATTTATATTTATTTATTATTATTTATTTATTTAATTAGGGTTGGGGGTCTTAGGGTTAGGCAAGGGGTAGAAATAGGTTAGGGTAAGGGTAAGTGACAGGGATAGGCATAGGTAGGTAGGTATTAGGCAAAGTGGGACCACGGGTTGGGTTTAGGTAGGACCACGGGTTGGGTTTCAAGATGGCCAGCAGGGACCAGCCCCCTGCTGGGCACTGGCTGGTTAGGTGTGGGGACTGAGATGCCCCCTCCTAATGGAGGGAACATAGATGCACGGGCCTCAGACCAGGGGACCGGTGGCCCCTACTGACCAGTTCGCCTTTGTTATTTCTATATATTATATTTTATATTATATTAGTGTCATTTTATATCCCCTTAGTTGGTTTTATGTCCCTTTATTTAGGTTTGTTTGTTTTCCCCTTGTGTTGTTTGGTTGTTCTGTCCATCTTTCCTTCCCTACTCTCTTTCTCTTGTTGGTTTTCCTTTTATGCTTTCCCTTACTATCCATTTGTTAGGCTTCTTCATTTCTGTGGCTTTATATATTCATTTTCATTTCTCTGTAGTTTCTTTATATTATTTGCCCTTTACTTATTTGTTTTTCTCTTTCATTCTTTCTTAGTTTGTTTTTCTCTTATTTGTTCTTCTTCTGTGTGCGTCGGCAACGTTTCGACATAACTGTGTCTTCTTCAGGCCCGCACACAGGTATATTGGCACCCCCTTGTCTATTCATGTTGGCACCCCCTAAAACACGTCCTCTCTCCTTCCCAGCACAAACCAAACTGACTGTCTAAGCATGCCCAGACTTGTTCCCGCCCTCATTTCGTACGTAACTTGTGTTTTCTGTGTCCCTACGTAATTTGTGTTTGTCTGTACTGTCACTATGTGTATGTCTTGTGTGAGTTATTTCCCCTCAATGAATTTAAAACCTTCTTGTCTTTATATATGAATTACTTATCTTGTATTTTAACTTGTTTGTCTTTTTATATATGAGTTATTTCCCCTCTATATGAATTTCTTATATTTATATTTTTAAACCAACTTGTCCTTTTTAATGATATATTTATCCTTATGAAATAATTATATTTATATTTATTTATTATTATTTATTTATTTAATTAGGGTTGGGGGTCTTAGGGTTAGGCAAGGGGTAGAAATAGGTTAGGGTAAGGGTAAGTGACAGGGATAGGCATAGGTAGGTAGGTATTAGGCAAAGTGGGACCACGGGTTGGGTTTAGATAGGACCACGGGTTGGGTTTCAAGATGGCCAGCAGGGACCAGCCCCCTGCTGGGCACTGGCTGGTTAGGTGTGGGGACTGAGATGTCCCCTCCTAATGGAGGGAACATAGATGCACGGGCCTCAGACCAGGGGACCGGTGGCCCCTACTGACCAGTTCGCCTTTGTTATTTCTATATATTATATTTTATATTATATTAGTGTCATTTTATATCCCCTTAGTTGGTTTTATGTCCCTTTATTTAGGTTTGTTTGTCTTCCCCTTGTGTTGTTTGGTTGTTCTGTCCATCTTTCCTTCCCTACTCTCTTTCTCTTGTTGGTTTTCCTTTTATACTTTCCCTTACTATCCATTTGTTAGGCTTCTTCATCTCTGTGGCTTTATTCATCCATTTGTTAGGCTTCTTCACTTCTGTGGCTTTATATATTCATTTTCATTTCTCTGTAGTTTCTTTATATTATTTGCCCTTTACTTATTTGTTTTTCTCTTTCATTCTTTCTTAGTTTGTTTTTCTCTTATTTGTTCTTCTTCTGTGTGCGTCGGCAACGTTTCGACATAACTGTGTCTTCTTCAGGCCCGCACACAGGTATATTGGCACCCCCTTGTCTATTCATGTTGGCACCCCCTAAAACACGTCCTCTCTCCTTCCCAGCACAAACCAAACTGACTGTCTAAGCATGCCCAGACTTGTTCCCGCCCTCATTTCGTACGTAACTTGTGTTTTCTGTGTCCCTACGTAATTTGTGTTTGTCTGTACTGTCACTATGTGTATGTCTTGTGTGAGTTATTTCCCCTCAATGAATTTAAAACCTTCTTGTCTTTATATATGAATTACTTATCTTGTATTTTAACTTGTTTGTCTTTTTATATGTATGTTTCTTAATGAGTTATTTCCCCTATATATGAATTCCTTATCTTTTTAACCAAGTTGTCCTTCTTAATGATATAGTTATCCTTATGAAATTATTTATTTATTAATAATATTATTTATTTATTTAATTAGGGTTGGGGGTCTTAGGGTTAGGCAAGGGGTAGAAATAGGTTAGGGTAAGGGTAAGTGACAGGGATAGGCATAGGTAGGTAGGTATTAGGCAAAGTGGGACCACGGGTTGGGTTTAGATAGGACCACGGGTTGGGTTTCAAGAAGGCCAGCAGGGACCAGCCCCCTGCCGGGCACTGGCTGGTTAGGTGTGGGGACTGAGATGCCCCCTCCTAATGGAGGGAACATAGGTGCACGGGCCTCAGACCAGGGGACCGGTGGTCCCTACTGACCAGTTCGCCTTTGTTATTTATATATATTATTTTATATTATATTAGTGTCATTTTATATCCCCTTAGTTGGTTTTATGTCCCTTTATTTAGGTTTGTTTGTCTTCCCCTTGTGTTGTTTGGTTGTTCTGTCCATCTTTCCTTCCCTACTCTCTTTCTCTTGTTGGTTTTCCTTTTATACTTTCCCTTACTATCCATTTGTTAGGCTTCTTCATCTCTGTGGCTTTATTCATCCATTTGTTAGGCTTCTTCACTTCTGTGGCTTTATATATTCATTTTCATTTCTCTGTAGTTTCTTTATATTATTTGCCCTTTACTTATTTGTTTTTCTCTTTCATTCTTTCTTAGTTTGTTTTTCTCTTATTTGTTCTTCTTCTGTGTGCGTCGGCAACGTTTCGACATAACTGTGTCTTCTTCAGGCCCGCACACAGGTATATTGGCACCCCCTTGTCTATTCATGTTGGCACCCCCTAAAACACGTCCTCTCTCCTTCCCAGCACAAACCAAACTGACTGTCTAAGCATGCCCAGACTTGTTCCCGCCCTCATTTCGTACGTAACTTGTGTTTTCTGTGTCCCTACGTAATTTGTGTTTGTCTGTACTGTCACTATGTGTATGTCTTGTGTGAGTTATTTCCCCTCAATGAATTTAAAACCTTCTTGTCTTTATATATGAATTACTTATCTTGTATTTTAACTTGTTTGTCTTTTTATATGTATGTTTCTTAATGAGTTATTTCCCCTATATATGAATTCCTTATCTTTTTAACCAAGTTGTCCTTCTTAATGATATAGTTATCCTTATGAAATTATTTATTTATTAATAATATTATTTATTTATTTAATTAGGGTTGGGGGTCTTAGGGTTAGGCAAGGGGTAGAAATAGGTTAGGGTAAGGGTAAGTGACAGGGATAGGCATAGGTAGGTAGGTATTAGGCAAAGTGGGACCACGGGTTGGGTTTAGATAGGACCACGGGTTGGGTTTCAAGAAGGCCAGCAGGGACCAGCCCCCTGCCGGGCACTGGCTGGTTAGGTGTGGGGACTGAGATGCCCCCTCCTAATGGAGGGAACATAGGTGCACGGGCCTCAGACCAGGGGACCGGTGGTCCCTACTGACCAGTTCGCCTTTGTTATTTATATATATTATTTTATATTATATTAGTGTCATTTTATATCCCCTTAGTTGGTTTTATGTCCCTTTATTTAGGTTTGTTTGTCTTCCCCTTGTGTTGTTTGGTTGTTCTGTCCATCTTTCCTTCCCTACTCTCTTTCTCTTGTTGGTTTTCCTTTTATACTTTCCCTTACTATCCATTTGTTAGGCTTCTTCATCTCTGTGGCTTTATTCATCCATTTGTTAGGCTTCTTCACTTCTGTGGCTTTATATATTCATTTTCATTTCTCTGTAGTTTCTTTATATTATTTGCCCTTTACTTATTTGTTTTTCTTTCATTCTTTCTTAGTTTGTTTTTCTCTTATTTGTTCTTCTTCTGTGTGCGTCGGCAACGTTTCGACATAACTGTGTCTTCTTCAGGCCCGCACACAGGTATATTGGCACCCCCTTGTCTTCTCATATTGGCACCCCCTAAAACACATCCTCTCCCATTCCCAGCACAAACCAAACTGAAAGTGTAAGCATGCCCAGACTTGTTCTTGTCCTTGTTTCGTACGTAACTTGTGTTTTCTGTGTCCCTACGTAATTTGTGTTTGTCTGTGTCTCTATATGTGTTTCTTGTGTGAGTTAGTTCCCCTTAATGAATTGAAAACCTTCTTGTCCTTATATATGAATTATTTGTCTGTTGTTTTAACTTATTTGTCTTTTT
>NC_055665.1:22500-92531 GCF_017976325.1 Chelmon rostratus | reverse complement strand
TCTTTGAGGAATCCAGCGATCACTTCTTGAGTCCAGGGCCACGACGCTACAGGGTTCATAGACACCCAAACAGTCAAAGGAAATTGACAGAGTGGAATTTGAGGGTGGAGAAGGAAATTCTCATTATTGGGGATTCAAACCTATCAAGAATACCTGATTTTTTCAAGGACAATGTGCAGGTGGAGAGTTTTCCAGGCGGACATTTTCGCCATGCACAAGCCTTAATGGAGAAGACTGTCCCACCACAGGATCTAGTGGTCGAACAGATCATCCTCTCATTTGGTATGAACAGCAGAGGCAATAAATCAAAGGAGACCACCGTCAAGAACCTGCAAGGGGCAATCAGAGCTACAAAACGCAAGTTCCCCTACGCAGAGATTTGGATTCCTCTCCTGAACTTTTCTCCGGACCTTCCATTTGAGGAAAGGGAGAACCTGGAGATCTTGAATGATCACATCAGAAGGAACATGCCGTTTATTGAGCTCTTACCTGAGGATGAGTTCCAGACGGAGCTTGACGATGTGCACTGGACGGAAGAGACAGCCAAGGCCATTTTTGATCACTGGATGGCGGCCATAAAAAACTCCACCTCCCCCTGAACCTTGAAAAAGAGGGGGTGGAGCAGTCTTTCCATGCTCAGGATGTTGTGGTTCTTGCTAAGGGCTTTCACCTCTCAACACCACAACGGAACCTATTAAGCAGAGGTTTGTCATTTATTCCTACTCTTGACATAGGCAGGTATCATAATGGACAATTTAAATTTGATATGCAAAATTATCATAGAAAAATTAAATTAGCTACATATTATAAGAATTCAAAAGAAAAAACCATACTTACCTTTTGTTGGGACTTCAAGTTGGACGCCACCGCTGCAATTGTTGTCCACAGAAGTTGCCGACTTAATTCATGAAGATTGGGTTACCTATAAAAAATATTTTAGAACAACTAAAGAAAAATTTAATATTTCATTAAGTGAAGTAAAGGCTTTACGCGAATTAAAAAACACTAAACATATAGTAATTAAGCCCGCTGACAAGGGGTCAGCAGTTGTCATTATGGGCAGAGAACAGTACATTATGGAGGTGGAGAGGCAACTAAACGATCCGGTATATTATAAAAAATTGGAAAGACCAATGTATATGGATACGAAGATGATGGTTATTGAGATAATAAATACATTAAAAAACAAGAAATTCATAAATGCAAAGCAAAAAGACTACTTAATTGGAAACTCGCAACCAGAGAAAGACGATTTTATATATTGCCAAAGATTCATAAAGATCCAAACAAATGGACAATCCCATTTGAAGTCCCTCCAGGCAGACCGATAGTTTCGGACTGCGGGAGTGAGACCTACTTTACAGCAGAATATCTGGACTTCTATTTAAATCCATTGTCCATTAAACATCCTGCCTATGTACGAGATACGTACCATTTTCTTGACATTGTACGAAGTTTGACGATGCCTTGTGAATTTTATTTTTTCTCAATGGACGTGGATAGTCTTTATACTAATATCCCGATACAAGCAGGCATTAATTGTGTTAGGAGGATCTTTGACAAATACCCTGACCCAAAACGGCCAGACGAAGAACTTTTAAAATTATTAGATATTAATTTGTCCCGAAATGATTTTGTGTTTGATGATAAGTTTTATTTGCAGATTAAAGGGACGGCCATGGGCAAAAGTTTGCCCCGGCCTATGCAAACATCTATATGGCCAACTGGGAACATGAAGTTTTCCAAAAGTGTAAAAAGAAGCCACAATACTACTTACGGTATTTGGATGACATCTGGGGTATTTGGCATGGATCCGAACAGGAATTCTTTGACTTTGTTGACACCTTAAACTCCCATGATCCTTCAATTAAATTAAAAACCGAAATTAGTAAAGATTCAATTGACTTCTTGGATACTACTGTATTCAAAGGACCAGATTTTGGTAAGACTTTCAAATTGGACACAAAAGTTTTTTTCAAAAGTACAGACACACATGCATTACTTCACAAACAAAGCTTTCATCCAAAACATACTTTCAGGGGAATTGTAAAATCACAATTATTAAGATTTAAACGTATTTGTACACGAGAGGAGGACTTCAGAGAAGCAGTTGATATATTGTTTGAAGCCTTAAAAAGAAGGGGATACTCAAGAATGTTCCTGAGAAATTGTTTGAAAACCTTCCAGGAACATAGGGAAAAGGATCATGGTAATTTAATTCCTCTGATCACTACATTTTCTTCAATTGGAAGGGTCCTCAACAGTAAATTAAAAACTAATTTTGACAATTTCATTGGTCAGACGGGAATACTTCCAAATTCTAGGGTAATCTCAGCATACAGGAGGAATAAAAATTTAAGGGATGTTTTGGTTCAGGCAAAATTGCCATCGTTAAGACATGAGAAACCTCAGATGTTGGAGGAGCAATTTTCTAGACTCCGTTTTGTTAAAAATAATAGAGAAAAGACAATGTATAGAATTGAACAAGGATTTAGTCCAAAGTCAAGGAATTGTGTCTATCTTATTTTTTGTGTGAAATGTGGATTATATTACGTGGGAGAAACCAAAAATACTTTGTCAACTCGAATGGTACAACATAGATATAATATCAGACACAAGAAGGAGACAGATACTCCCTTGGTTAAGCACTTTTTGAGACATGGGTTGCAGGCTGTTAGAATGGCAGGGTTGGAGAGGAATATTGGTTGGACGGATGGGGAAAGAAGGAAGAGGGAAAGGTATTGGATTTATGTTTTGGGTACCAAGGAGCCCTTTGGTCTCAACAAAAGGACAGGAGACTAATTTGGATCCCAGGGCCTGGAGCTCAAATTGAACCCTAGCATACTTAACCCTAACTATTGCCTTTTCTCTTATTTAGCCCTAACCCTATCCTAGCCCTAACCCTAACCACTTCCTTCTCTTGCCTAACCCCAACCATTTTACCTAACCCTAACCCAGCCCTTACCCTAACCCTAACCACTTCCTTTCTTGCCTAACCCTAACCCTAACCCTAACCCTAACCCTAACCCAACCCCTACCCTGAACCTAACCACTTTCCTTTGTGTAATTCTAACCCTAATCTTTTCTAACCCTAACCCTAACTATGTGTATATTGTATCATAGTTGTTATATATTGTATATAGTTGTTGTATTATAGTGATTGTATTATAGTTATATTGTGTTACAATTCATGTCATGTATATGTTATACAAAAAGAAAAAAAAAAAAAAAACAAAAAAAACAAAAAAAACAAAAAAAAAAAAAAAAAAAAAAAAAAAAAACAAAAAAACAAAAAAAACAAAAAAAAAAAAATAAAAAAAAAAAAAAGAAATGAAAAATAACAAAAAAAGAAAAAAAACAAAAAAGAAAAAAAAATATACTTAATAAGATAAATAATTCATATGTATAAGTTGTAATGTCTTAAAAATATGTTAAAATATGTTAAAATGTTTTATAATAAGTTAAAATGTCTTAAAAGTATGATTTCATATGTTAAAAACTGTTTTACAATGTGTGGGAATATGTTCAGACATGTTAACAGAAAAGAAAGGGGGCGGGGTTTGGAGAGCGTGGGAGGGCATAAATAGAGCTGCATTGAGAGACTCACCTCATTCTCACTCTGACCTTCGAACGAACAGCATCTCAGAAGCAGTGTGCAGAGCAGTTGGTGAGTTTTTTTTCGTTTTTTTCATTTTTTGAGTGTGCCAAGGCCTGAAGAAGACCCACGAGGGGTTGAAACGTTGCCAGGGGGCACACTATTTGGGGATTTGTTTGTTTTTGGAAGTTTTTATTTTTTAATAAGGAAAACAAGTCTTTTTTTTTTTTTATTTTTTAATACAAGTTATTTCATATTTGATTTAAATACAATCTCATTTAGCTTTTTATTTATAAATACATTGAATTTCATTTTATTTTATACATCTTTATTTCATTTCATAACTTGATAATAAATAGCATATATAAAAACACAATTTCATTATTATATAACAAAGCTAAAAATAAATAAATAAATACAATTCATTAAGACCAAACTTACCTGAGACATGGAACAGGGGTGGCAGCTGGTCCAGTACCGCCGTAGGGGGCCGGGCTACAGACCACGCCAACCCCAGGTTCATTGGGACAGTGGTGTGGGGGGACGCAGGGGGATGGACCGTGCGTTTACCCTTTCCTACGGGAGGGGGAATCAGTTCCCCAATCCTAGCCGGCCAGTGCCTCCCACTGTGAACTCCCGCTACACTGGTCCACAATCTCGCTCCTATGCAGCAGTTTTGCAGCAACCCAATCCACGAGCAGCACGCCGATGGAATTTACACGGGCTGCAGAACCTGGAGTGAGACAGCAACCAGCAGATCCACAGCTCCGGAGGCTGGTTCGTAAGATGCATGGGGTGCTGAAGATGGTGCACCATCTACAGAATGTGGCTCCTAAGCCAGACAAGCCTGAGCCACGGATGATATCCAGAATGGTCGAGTTGCTTTCTGGAATGATCAAGCCTGCAGCTCCCACGCAGCACACGTTGGACTTGATTGCTGGAAATGCTAAAAACTGGGGGTATAATACCTACCTGATTTTGAGAGACCATTATGAGAAGGGACTTGAGGATTTGTTGGAGGAGCTTTCCACAATCCTTACTCCAGGATGGAGGGAGGCCTTCGAAGTGGCAGTCCGGTGGGCTAAACGGAACTTGTCACGGATCACCCAGGACGTGATTGACCAAGCCGAGGCCCTGATTATAGCCAGACTGGATGTTGCAGAGCCACCAGCGGAACCAGCACAAGCAGCTGCGGCTACACAAACCAGGGTCCCCAAACAGGCGGGCCACCCTCGACGTGCAGTGACCGCGATCTCCGTGGCTACCATGACTGAACCTATGGAACAAGAGCCACAGGTACAGCAGGAGTTTAGCTGGACAGAACCTCCCCGCACACAGAGGGCAGTGAGGAGACGTACAGTCCAAACCACACCAGAGGACATTTCTCTTCGGGTGGAGGAGGCTGAGCAAGTGGAAGAGGTTGAACAAGTGGAGGAGTCAGAGATTATGGAATCACCAGTCCATCACTCCACGCAGGCAGACTTGGAGGCCTTGTTCGACGAGCTAGCTGCGGAGGAGGAGAGAGAGAAAGAGAGAGAGGTTGTTGCCCAAGTTCATTGGGAGCACTTACCTGAGGATGATGAGGAGGAGGTCTTTGAGGAATCCAGCGATCACTTCTTGAGTCCAGGGCCACGACGGTACAGGGTTCATAGACACCCAAACAGTCAAAGGAAATTGACAGAGTGGAATTTGAGGGTGGAGAAGGAAATTCTCATTATTGGGGATTCAAACCTATCAAGAATACCTGAATTTTTCAAGGACAATGTGCAGGTGGAGAGTTTTCCAGGCGGACATTTTCGCCATGCACAAGCCTTAATGGAGAAGACTGTCCCACCACAGGATCTAGTGGTCGAACAGATCATCCTCTCATTTGGCATGAACAGCAGAGGCAATAAATCGAAGGAGACCACCGTCAAGAACCTGCAAGGGGCAATCAGAGCTACAAAACGCAAGTTCCCCTACGCAGAGATTTGGATTCCTCTCCTGAACTTTTCTCCGGACCTTCCATTTGAGGAAAGGGAGAACTTGGAGATCTTGAATGATCACATCAGAAGGAACATGCCATTTATTGAACTCTTACCTGAGGATGAGTTCCAGACGGAACTTGACGATGTGCACTGGACGGAAGAGACAGCCAAGGCCATTTTTGACCACTGGATGGCGGCCATAAAAAACTCCACCTCCCCCTGAACCTTGAAAAAGAGGGGGTGGAGCAGTCTTTCCATGCTCAGGATGTTGTGGTTCTTGCTAAGGGCTTTCACCTCTCAACACCACAACGGAACCTATTAAGCAGAGGTTTGTCATTTATTCCTACTCTTGACATAGGCAGGTATCATAATGGACAATTTAAATTTGATATGCAAAATTATCATAGAAAAATTAAATTAGCTACATATTATAAGAATTCAAAAGAAAAACCATACTTACCTTTTGTTGGGACTTCAAGTTGGACGCCACCGCTGCAATTGTTGTCTACAGAAGTTGCCGACTTAATTCATGAAGATTGGGTTACCTATAAAAAATATTTTAGAACAATAAAAGAAAAATTCAATATTTCATTAAGTGAAGTGAAGGCTTTACGCGAATTAAAAAACACTAAACATATAGTAATTAAGCCCGCTGACAAGGGGTCAGCAGTTGTCATTATGGGCAGAGAACAGTACATTATGGAGGTGGAGAGGCAACTAAACGATCCGGTATATTATAAAAAATTGGAAAAACCAATGTATATGGATACGAAGATGATGGTTATTGAGATAATAAATACATTAAAAAACAAGAAATTCATAAATGCAAAACAAAAAGACTACTTAATTGGAAACTCGCAACCAAGAGAAAGACGATTTTATATATTGCCAAAGATTCATAAAGATCCAAACAAATGGACAATCCCATTTGAAGTCCCTCCAGGCAGACCGATAGTTTCGGACTGCGGGAGTGAGACCTACTTTACAGCAGAATATCTGGACTTCTATTTAAATCCATTGTCCATTAAACATCCTGCCTATGTACGAGATACGTACCATTTTCTTGATATTGTACGAAGTTTGACGATGCCTTGTGAATTTTATTTTTTCTCAATGGACGTGGATAGTCTTTATACTAATATCCCGATACAAGCAGGCATTAACTGTGTTAGGAGGATCTTTGACAAATACCCTGACCCAAAACGGCCAGACGAGGAACTTTTAAAATTATTAGATATTAATTTGTCCCGAAATGACTTTGTGTTTGACGATAAGTTTTATTTGCAGATTAAAGGGACGGCCATGGGCAAAAAGTTTGCCCCGGCCTATGCAAACATCTATATGGCCAACTGGGAACATGAAGTTTTCCAAAAGTGTAAAAAGAAGCCACAATACTACTTACGGTATTTGGATGATATCTGGGGTATTTGGCATGGATCCGAACAGGAATTCTTTGACTTTGTTGACACCTTAAACTCCCATGATCCTTCAATTAAATTAAAAACCGAAATTAGTAAAGATTCAATTGACTTCTTGGATACTACTGTATTCAAAGGACCAGATTTTGGTAAGACTTTCAAATTGGACACAAAAGTTTTTTTCAAAAGTACAGACACACATGCATTACTTCACAAACAAAGCTTTCATCCAAAACATACTTTCAGGGGAATTGTAAAATCACAATTATTACGATTTAAACGTATTTGTACGCGAGAGGAGGACTTCAGAGAAGCAGTTGATATATTGTTTGAAGCCTTAAAAAGAAGGGGATACTCAAGAATGTTTCTGAGAAATTGCTTGAAAACCTTCCAGGAACATAGGGAAAAGGATCATGGTAATTTAATTCCTCTGATCACTACATTTTCTTCAATTGGAAGGGTCCTCAACAGTAAGTTAAAAACTAATTTTGACAATTTCATTGGTCAGACAGGAATACTTCCAAATTCTAGGGTAATCTCAGCATACAGGAGGAATAAAAATTTAAGGGATGTTTTGGTTCAGGCAAAATTGCCATCGTTAAGACATGAGAAACCTCAGATGTTGGAGGAGCAATTTTCTAGACTCCGTTTTGTTAAAAATAATAGAGAAAAGACAATGTATAGAATTGAACAAGGATTTAGTCCAAAGTCAAGGAATTGTGTCTATCTTATTTTTTGTGTGAAATGTGGATTATATTACGTGGGAGAAACCAAAAATACTTTGTCAACTCGAATGGTACAACATAGATATAATATCAGACACAAGAAGGAGACAGATACTCCCTTGGTTAAGCACTTTTTGAGGCATGGGTTGCAGGCTGTTAGAATGGCAGGGTTGGAGAGGAATATTGGTTGGACGGATGGGGAAAGAAGGAAGAGGGAAAGATATTGGATTTATGTTTTGGGTACCAAGGAGCCCTTTGGTCTCAACAAAAGGACAGGAGACTAATTTGGATCCCAGGGCCTGGAGCTCAAATTGAACCCTAGCATACTTAAACCTAACTATTGCCCCTTTCTCTTATCTAGCCCTAACCCTATTCTAGCCCTAACCCTAACCACTTCCTTTTCTTGCCTAACCCTAACCATTTTACCTAGCCCTAACCCAGCCCTTACCCTAACCCTAACCACTTCCTTTTCTTGCCTAACCCTAACCCTGAACCTAACCATTTGCCCTAAACCTAACCCAACCCCTACCCTGAACCTAACCACTTTTCTTTGTGTAATTCTAACCCTAATCTTGTCTAACCCTAACCCTAACTATGTGTATTGTATTATAGTTGTTATATATTGTATCATAGTTGTTGTATTATAGTTATTGTATTATAGTTATATTGTGTTACAATTTCATGTCATGTATATGTTATACAAAAAGAAAAAACAAAAAAAACAACAAAAAAAACAAAAAAGAAAAACAAAAAAGAAAAAAGAAAAAAGAAAAAAACAAAAACAAAAAAACAAAAAAAACAAAAAAGAAAAAAATAAAAAAAAGAAAAAAAGAAATGAAAAATAACAAAAAAAGAAAAAAAACAAAAAAAGAAAAAAATATATACTTAATAAGATAAATAATTCATATGTATAAGTTGTAATGTGTTAAAAATATGTTAAAATATGTTAAAATGTTTTATAATAAGTTAAAATGTCTTAAAAGTATGATTTCATATGTTTAAAAGTGTTTTACAATGTGTGGGAATATGTTCAGACATGTTAACAGAAAAGAAAGGGGGCGGGGTTTGGAGAGCGTGGGAGGGCATAAATAGAGCTGCATTGAGAGACTTACCTCATTCTCACTCTGACCTTCGAACGAACAGCATCTCAGAAGCAGTGTGCAGAGCAGTTGGTGAGTTTTTTTCGTTTTTTTCATATTTTTAGTGTGCCAAGGCCTGAAGAAGACCCACGAGGGGTCGAAACGTTGCCAGGGGGCACACTATTTTGGGGATTTGTTTGTTTTTGGAGGTTTTTATTTTAAATAAGGAAAACAACAGTCTTTTTGTTTTTTTTATTTTTTAATACAAGTTATTTCATATTTGATTTAAATACAATCTCATTTTGTTTTTTAATTTATAAATACATTGAATTTCATTTTATTTTATACATCTTTATTTCATTTCATAACTTTATAATAAATAGCATATATAAAAACACAATTTCATTATTATATAACAAAGCTAAAAATAAATAAATAAATACAATTCATTAAGACCAAACTTACCTGAGACATGGAACAGGGGTGGCAGCTGGTCCAGTACCGCCGCAGGGGGCAGGGATACAGACCACGCCAACCCCAGGTTCATTGGGACAGTGGTGTGGGGGGACGCAGGGGGATGGACCGCGCGTTTACCCTTTCCTACGGGAGGGGGAATCAGTTCCCCAATCCTAGCCGGCCAGTGCCTCCCACTGTGAACTCCCGCTACACTGGTCCACAATCTCGCTCCTATGCAGCAGTTTTGCAGCAACCCAATCCACGAGCAGCACGCCGATGGAATTTTACACGGGCTGCAGAACCTGGAGTGAGACAGCAACCAGCAGATCCACAGCTCCGGAGGCTGGTTCGTAAGATGCATGGGGTGCTGAAGATGGTGCACCATCTACAGAATGTGGCTCCTAAGCCAGACAAACCTGAGCCACGGATGATATCCAGAATGGTCGAGTTGCTTTCTGGAATGATCAAGCCTGCAGCTCCCACGCAGCACACGTTGGACTTGATTGCTGGAAATGCTAAAAACTGGGGGTATAATACCTACCTGATTTTGAGAGACCATTATGAGAAGGGACTTGAGGATTTGTTGGAGGAGCTTTCCACAATCCTTACTCCAGGATGGAGGGAGGCCTTCGAAGTGGCAGTCCGGTGGGCTAAACGGAACTTGTCACGGATCACCCAGGACGTGATTGACCAAGCCGAGGCCCTGATTATAGCCAGACTGGATGTTGCAGAGCCACCAGCGGAACCAGCACAAGCAGCTGCGGCTACACAAACCAGGGTCCCCAAACAGGCGGGCCACCCTCGACGTGCAGTGACCGCGATCTCCGTGGCTACCATGACTGAACCTATGGAACAAGAGCCACAGGTACAGCAGGAGTTTAGCTGGACAGAACCTCCCCGCACACAGAGGGCAGTGAGGAGACGTACAGTCCAAACCACACCAGAGGACATTTCTCTTCGGGTGGAGGAGGCTGAGCAAGTGGAAGAGGTTGAACAAGTGGAGGAGTCAGAGATTATGGAATCACCAGTCCATCACTCCACGCAGGCAGACTTGGAGGCCTTGTTCGACGAGCTAGCTGCGGAGGAGGAGAGAGAGAAAGAGAGAGAGGTTGTTGCCCAAGTTCATTGGGAGCACTTACCTGAGGATGATGAGGAGGAGGTCTTTGAGGAATCCAGCGATCACTTCTTGAGTCCAGGGCCACGACGGTACAGGGTTCATAGACACCCAAACAGTCAAAGGAAATTGACAGAGTGGAATTTGAGGGTGGAGAAGGAAATTCTCATTATTGGGGATTCAAACCTATCAAGAATACCTGAATTTTTCAAGGACAATGTGCAGGTGGAGAGTTTTCCAGGCGGACATTTTCGCCATGCACAAGCCTTAATGGAGAAGACTGTCCCACCACAGGATCTAGTGGTCGAACAGATCATCCTCTCATTTGGCATGAACAGCAGAGGCAATAAATCGAAGGAGACCACCGTCAAGAACCTGCAAGGGGCAATCAGAGCTACAAAACGCAAGTTCCCCTACGCAGAGATTTGGATTCCTCTCCTGAACTTTTCTCCGGACCTTCCATTTGAGGAAAGGGAGAACTTGGAGATCTTGAATGATCACATCAGAAGGAACATGCCATTTATTGAACTCTTACCTGAGGATGAGTTCCAGACGGAACTTGACGATGTGCACTGGACGGAAGAGACAGCCAAGGCCATTTTTGACCACTGGATGGCGGCCATAAAAAACTCCACCTCCCCCTGAACCTTGAAAAAGAGGGGGTGGAGCAGTCTTTCCATGCTCAGGATGTTGTGGTTCTTGCTAAGGGCTTTCACCTCTCAACACCACAACGGAACCTATTAAGCAGAGGTTTGTCATTTATTCCTACTCTTGACATAGGCAGGTATCATAATGGACAATTTAAATTTGATATGCAAAATTATCATAGAAAAATTAAATTAGCTACATATTATAAGAATTCAAAAGAAAAACCATACTTACCTTTTGTTGGGACTTCAAGTTGGACGCCACCGCTGCAATTGTTGTCTACAGAAGTTGCCGACTTAATTCATGAAGATTGGGTTACCTATAAAAAATATTTTAGAACAATAAAAGAAAAATTCAATATTTCATTAAGTGAAGTGAAGGCTTTACGCGAATTAAAAAACACTAAACATATAGTAATTAAGCCCGCTGACAAGGGGTCAGCAGTTGTCATTATGGGCAGAGAACAGTACATTATGGAGGTGGAGAGGCAACTAAACGATCCGGTATATTATAAAAAATTGGAAAAACCAATGTATATGGATACGAAGATGATGGTTATTGAGATAATAAATACATTAAAAAACAAGAAATTCATAAATGCAAAACAAAAAGACTACTTAATTGGAAACTCGCAACCAAGAGAAAGACGATTTTATATATTGCCAAAGATTCATAAAGATCCAAACAAATGGACAATCCCATTTGAAGTCCCTCCAGGCAGACCGATAGTTTCGGACTGCGGGAGTGAGACCTACTTTACAGCAGAATATCTGGACTTCTATTTAAATCCATTGTCCATTAAACATCCTGCCTATGTACGAGATACGTACCATTTTCTTGATATTGTACGAAGTTTGACGATGCCTTGTGAATTTTATTTTTTCTCAATGGACGTGGATAGTCTTTATACTAATATCCCGATACAAGCAGGCATTAACTGTGTTAGGAGGATCTTTGACAAATACCCTGACCCAAAACGGCCAGACGAGGAACTTTTAAAATTATTAGATATTAATTTGTCCCGAAATGACTTTGTGTTTGACGATAAGTTTTATTTGCAGATTAAAGGGACGGCCATGGGCAAAAAGTTTGCCCCGGCCTATGCAAACATCTATATGGCCAACTGGGAACATGAAGTTTTCCAAAAGTGTAAAAAGAAGCCACAATACTACTTACGGTATTTGGATGATATCTGGGGTATTTGGCATGGATCCGAACAGGAATTCTTTGACTTTGTTGACACCTTAAACTCCCATGATCCTTCAATTAAATTAAAAACCGAAATTAGTAAAGATTCAATTGACTTCTTGGATACTACTGTATTCAAAGGACCAGATTTTGGTAAGACTTTCAAATTGGACACAAAAGTTTTTTTCAAAAGTACAGACACACATGCATTACTTCACAAACAAAGCTTTCATCCAAAACATACTTTCAGGGGAATTGTAAAATCACAATTATTACGATTTAAACGTATTTGTACGCGAGAGGAGGACTTCAGAGAAGCAGTTGATATATTGTTTGAAGCCTTAAAAAGAAGGGGATACTCAAGAATGTTTCTGAGAAATTGCTTGAAAACCTTCCAGGAACATAGGGAAAAGGATCATGGTAATTTAATTCCTCTGATCACTACATTTTCTTCAATTGGAAGGGTCCTCAACAGTAAGTTAAAAACTAATTTTGACAATTTCATTGGTCAGACAGGAATACTTCCAAATTCTAGGGTAATCTCAGCATACAGGAGGAATAAAAATTTAAGGGATGTTTTGGTTCAGGCAAAATTGCCATCGTTAAGACATGAGAAACCTCAGATGTTGGAGGAGCAATTTTCTAGACTCCGTTTTGTTAAAAATAATAGAGAAAAGACAATGTATAGAATTGAACAAGGATTTAGTCCAAAGTCAAGGAATTGTGTCTATCTTATTTTTTGTGTGAAATGTGGATTATATTACGTGGGAGAAACCAAAAATACTTTGTCAACTCGAATGGTACAACATAGATATAATATCAGACACAAGAAGGAGACAGATACTCCCTTGGTTAAGCACTTTTTGAGGCATGGGTTGCAGGCTGTTAGAATGGCAGGGTTGGAGAGGAATATTGGTTGGACGGATGGGGAAAGAAGGAAGAGGGAAAGATATTGGATTTATGTTTTGGGTACCAAGGAGCCCTTTGGTCTCAACAAAAGGACAGGAGACTAATTTGGATCCCAGGGCCTGGAGCTCAAATTGAACCCTAGCATACTTAAACCTAACTATTGCCCCTTTCTCTTATCTAGCCCTAACCCTATTCTAGCCCTAACCCTAACCACTTCCTTTTCTTGCCTAACCCTAACCATTTTACCTAGCCCTAACCCAGCCCTTACCCTAACCCTAACCACTTCCTTTTCTTGCCTAACCCTAACCCTGAACCTAACCATTTGCCCTAAACCTAACCCAACCCCTACCCTGAACCTAACCACTTTTCTTTGTGTAATTCTAACCCTAATCTTGTCTAACCCTAACCCTAACTATGTGTATTGTATTATAGTTGTTATATATTGTATCATAGTTGTTGTATTATAGTTATTGTATTATAGTTATATTGTGTTACAATTTCATGTCATGTATATGTTATACAAAAAGAAAAAACAAAAACAAAAAAACAAAAAAAACAAAAAAGAAAAAAATAAAAAAAAGAAAAAAAAGAAATGAAAAATAACAAAAAAAGAAAAAAAAACAAAAAAAGAAAAAAATATATACTTAATAAGATAAATAATTCATATGTATAAGTTGTAATGTGTTAAAAATATGTTAAAATATGTTAAAATGTTTTATAATAAGTTAAAATGTCTTAAAAGTATGATTTCATATGTTTAAAAGTGTTTTACAATGTGTGGGAATATGTTCAGACATGTTAACAGAAAAGAAAGGGGGCGGGGTTTGGAGAGCGTGGGAGGGCATAAATAGAGCTGCATTGAGAGACTTACCTCATTCTCACTCTGACCTTCGAACGAACAGCATCTCAGAAGCAGTGTGCAGAGCAGTTGGTGAGTTTTTTTCGTTTTTTTCATATTTTTAGTGTGCCAAGGCCTGAAGAAGACCCACGAGGGGTCGAAACGTTGCCAGGGGGCACACTATTTTGGGGATTTGTTTGTTTTTGGAGGTTTTTATTTTAAATAAGGAAAACAACAGTCTTTTTGTTTTTTTTATTTTTTAATACAAGTTATTTCATATTTGATTTAAATACAATCTCATTTTGTTTTTTAATTTATAAATACATTGAATTTCATTTTATTTTATACATCTTTATTTCATTTCATAACTTTATAATAAATAGCATATATAAAAACACAATTTCATTATTATATAACAAAGCTAAAAATAAATAAATAAATACAATTCATTAAGACCAAACTTACCTGAGACATGGAACAGGGGTGGCAGCTGGTCCAGTACCGCCGCAGGGGGCAGGGATACAGACCACGCCAACCCCAGGTTCATTGGGACAGTGGTGTGGGGGGACGCAGGGGGATGGACCGCGCGTTTACCCTTTCCTACGGGAGGGGGAATCAGTTCCCCAATCCTAGCCGGCCAGTGCCTCCCACTGTGAACTCCCGCTACACTGGTCCACAATCTCGCTCCTATGCAGCAGTTTTGCAGCAACCCAATCCACGAGCAGCACGCCGATGGAATTTTACACGGGCTGCAGAACCTGGAGTGAGACAGCAACCAGCAGATCCACAGCTCCGGAGGCTGGTTCGTAAGATGCATGGGGTGTTGAAGATGGTACACCATCTACAGAATGTGGCTCCTAAGCCAGACAAACCTGAGCCACGGATGATATCCAGAATGGTCGAGTTGCTTTCTGGAATGATCAAGCCTGCAGCTCCCACGCAGCACACGTTGGACTTGATTGCTGGAAATGCTAAAAACTGGGGGTATAATACCTACCTGATTTTGAGAGACCATTATGAGAAGGGACTTGAGGATTTGTTGGAGGAGCTTTCCACAATCCTTACTCCAGGATGGAGGGAGGCCTTCGAAGTGGCAGTCCGGTGGGCTAAACGGAACTTGTCACGGATCACCCAGGACGTGATTGACCAAGCCGAGGCCCTGATTATAGCCAGACTGGATGTTGCAGAGCCACCAGCGGAACCAGCACAAGCAGCTGCGGCTACACAAACCAGGGTCCCCAAACAGGCGGGCCACCCTCGACGTGCAGTGACCGCGATCTCCGTGGCTACCATGACTGAACCTATGGAACAAGAGCCACAGGTACAGCAGGAGTTTAGTTGGACAGAACCTCCCCGCACACAGAGGGCAGTGAGGAGACGTACAGTCCAAACCACACCAGAGGACATTTCTCTTCGGGTGGAGGAGGCTGAGCAAGTGGAAGAGGTTGAACAAGTGGAGGAGTCAGAGATTATGGAATCACCAGTCCATCACTCCACGCAGGCAGACTTGGAGGCCTTGTTCGACGAGCTAGCTGCGGAGGAGGAGAGAGAGAAAGAGAGAGAGGTTGTTGCCCAAGTTCATTGGGAGCACTTACCTGAGGATGATGAGGAGGAGGTCTTTGAGGAATCCAGCGATCACTTCTTGAGTCCAGGGCCACGACGGTACAGGGTTCATAGACACCCAAACAGTCAAAGGAAATTGACAGAGTGGAATTTGAGGGTGGAGAAGGAAATTCTCATTATTGGGGATTCAAACCTATCAAGAATACCTGAATTTTTCAAGGACAATGTGCAGGTGGAGAGTTTTCCAGGCGGACATTTTCGCCATGCACAAGCCTTAATGGAGAAGACTGTCCCACCACAGGATCTAGTGGTCGAACAGATCATCCTCTCATTTGGTATGAACAGCAGAGGCAATAAATCAAAGGAGACCACCGTCAAGAACCTGCAAGGGGCAATCAGAGCTACAAAACGCAAGTTCCCCTACGCAGAGATTTGGATTCCTCTCCTGAACTTTTCTCCGGACCTTCCATTTGAGGAAAGGGAGAACCTGGAGATCTTGAATGATCACATCAGAAGGAACATGCCGTTTATTGAGCTCTTACCTGAGGAGGAGTTCCAGACGGAGCTTGACGATGTGCACTGGACGGAAGAGACAGCCAAGGCCATTTTTGATCACTGGATGGCGGCCATAAAAAACTCCACCTCCCCCTGAACCTTGAAAAAGAGGGGGTGGAGCAGTCTTTCCATGCTCAGGATGTTGTGGTTCTTGCTAAGAGCTTTCACCTCTCAACACCACAACGGAACCTATTAAGCAGAGGTTTGTCATTTATTCCTACTCTTGACATAGGCAGGTATCATAATGGACAATTTAAATTTGATATGCAAAATTATCATAGAAAAATTAAATTAGCTACATATTATAAGAATTCAAAAGAAAAACCATACTTACCTTTTGTTGGGACTTCAAGTTGGACGCCACCGCTGCAATTGTTGTCCACAGAAGTTGCCGACTTAATTCATGAAGATTGGGTTACCTATAAAAAATATTTTAGAACAATAAAAGAAAAATTCAATATTTCATTAAGTGAAGTAAAGGCTTTACGCGAATTAAAAAACACTAAACATATAGTAATTAAGCCCGCTGACAAGGGGTCAGCAGTTGTCATTATGGGCAGAGAACAGTACATTATGGAGGTGGAGAGGCAACTAAACGATCCGGTATATTATAAAAAATTGGAAAGACCAATGTATATGGATACGAAGATGATGGTTATTGAGATAATAAATACATTAAAAAACAAGAAATTCATAAATGCAAAGCAAAAAGACTACTTAATTGGAAACTCGCAACCAAGAGAAAGACGATTTTATATATTGCCAAAGATTCATAAAGATCCAAACAAATGGACAATCCCATTTGAAGTCCCTCCAGGCAGACCGATAGTTTCGGACTGCGGGAGTGAGACCTATTTTACAGCAGAATATTTGGACTTCTATTTAAATCCATTGTCCATTAAACATCCTGCCTATGTACGAGATACGTACCATTTTCTTGACATTGTACGAAGTTTGACGATGCCTTGTGAATTTTATTTTTTCTCAATGGACGTGGATAGTCTTTATACTAATATCCCGATACAAGCAGGCATTAATTGTGTTAGGAGGATCTTTGACAAATACCCTGACCCAAAACGGCCAGACGAAGAACTTTTAAAATTATTAGATATTAATTTGTACCGAAATGACTTTGTGTTTGACGATAAGTTTTATTTGCAGATTAAAGGGACGGCCATGGGCAAAAAGTTTGCCCCGGCCTATGCAAACATCTATATGGCCAACTGGGAACATGAAGTTTTCCAAAAGTGTAAAAAGAAGCCACAATACTACTTACGGTATTTGGATGACATCTGGGGTATTTGGCATGGATCCGAACAGGAATTCTTTGACTTTGTTGACACCTTAAACTCCCATGATCCTTCAATTAAATTAAAAACCGAAATTAGTAAAGATTCAATTGACTTCTTGGATACTACTGTATTCAAAGGACCAGATTTTGGTAAGACCTTCAAATTGGAAACAAAAGTTTTTTTCAAAAGTACAGACACACATGCATTACTTCACAAACAAAGCTTTCATCCAAAACATACTTTCAGGGGAATTGTAAAATCACAATTATTAAGATTTAAACGTATTTGTACACGAGAGGAGGACTTCAGAGAAGCAGTTGATATATTGTTTGAAGCCTTAAAAAGAAGGGGATACTCAAGAATGTTTCTGAGAAATTGCTTGAAAACCTTCCAGGAACATAGGGAAAAGGATCATGGTAATTTAATTCCTCTGATCACTACATTTTCTTCAATTGGAAGGGTCCTCAACAGTAAATTAAAAACTAATTTTGACAATTTCATTGGTCAGACGGGAATACTTCCAAATTCTAGGGTAATCTCAGCATACAGGAGGAATAAAAATTTAAGGGATGTTTTGGTTCAGGCAAAATTGCCATCGTTAAGACATGAGAAACCTCAGATGTTGGAGGAGCAATTTTCTAGACTCCGTTTTGTTAAAAATAATAGAGAAAAGACAATGTATAGAATTGAACAAGGATTCAGTCCAAAGTCAAAGAATTGTGTTTATCTTATTTTTTGTGTGAAATGTGGATTATATTACGTGGGAGAAACCAAAAATACTTTGTCAACTCGAATGGTACAACATAGATATAATATCAGACACAAGAAGGAGACAGATACTCCCTTGGTTAAGCACTTTTTGAGACATGGGTTACAGGCTGTTAGAATGGCAGGGTTGGAGAGGAATATTGGTTGGACGGATGGGGAAAGAAGGAAGAGGGAAAGGTATTGGATTTATGTTTTGGGTACCAAGGAGCCCTTTGGTCTCAACAAAAAGACAGGAGAGTAATTTGGATCCCAAGGCCTAAGAAAGGAGCTCAAATTGAACCCTAGCATACTTAACCCTAACTATTGCCTTTCTCTTATTTAGCCCTAACCCTATCCTAGCCCTAACCCTAACCACTTCCTTCTCTTGCCTAACCCCAACCATTTTACCTAACCCTAACCCAGCCCTTACCCTAACCCTAACCACTTCCTTTCTTGCCTAACCCTAACCATTTTACCCAACCCTGACTCAACCTTTATCCTAAACCTAACCATTTGCCCTAACCCTAACCCAACCCCTACCCTGAACCTAACCACTTTCCTTTGTGTAATTCTAACCCTAATCTTTTCTAACCCTAACCCTAACCATGGGTATATTGTATCATAGTTGTTATATATTGTATCATAGTTGTTATATATTGTATATAGTTGTTGTATTATAGTGATTGTATTATAGTTATATTGTGTTACAAATTCATGTCATGTATATGTTATATAAAAAAAAAAAAAAAACAAAAAAAAAAAAAAAAAAAACAAAAAAAAAAAAAAATCAAAAAACAAAAAACAAAAAAAAAAAAAACAAAAAAAACAAAAAAAACAAAAAAATAAAAAAAGAAATGAAAAATAACAAAAAAAGAAGAAAAAAACAAAAAAAGAAAAAAATATATACTTAATAAGATAAATAATTCATATGTATAAGTTGTAATGTCTTAAAAATATGTTAAAATATGTTAAAATGTTTTATAATAAGTTAAAATGTCTTAAAAGTATGATTTCATATGTTAAAAACTGTTTTACAATGTGTGGGAATATGTTCAGACATGTTGGCAGAGAAAAAAAGGGGGGCGGGGTTTGGAGAGCGTGGGAGGGCATAAATAGAGCTGCATTGAGAGACTCACCTCATTCTCATCCTGACCTTCGAACGAGCAACATCTCCGAAGCAGTATGCAGAGCAGTTGGTGAGTTTTTTTTCGTTTTTTTCATTTTTTGAGTGTGCCAAGGCCTGAAGAAGACCCACGAGGGGTTGAAACGTTGCCAGGGGGCACACTATTTTGGGGATTTGTTTGTTTTTGGAGGTTTTTATTTTAAATAAGGAAAACAAGTCTTTTTGTTTGCTTTTTTATTTTTTAATACAAGCCATTTCATTTTTTGCTTTAAAAACAATCTCATTTAGCTTTTTATTTATAAATACATTGAATTTCATTTTATTTTATACAATTTTATTTCATACAATTTTATTTCATTTCATAACTTGATAATAAATAGCATATATAAAAACACAATTTCATTATTATATAACAAAGCTAAAAACAAATAAATATAATTGATTAAGACCAATAACTTACCTCAGACATGGAACAGGGGTGGCAGCTGGTCCAGTACCGCCGTAGGGGGCCGGGCTACAGACCACGCCAACCCCAGGTTCATTGGGACAGTGGTGTGGGGGGACGCAGGGGGATGGACCGTGCGTTTACCCTTTCCTACGGGAGGGGGAATCAGTTCCCCAATCCTAGCCGGCCAGTGCCTCCCACTGTGAACTCCCGCTACACTGGTCCACAATCTCGCTCCTATGCAGCAGTTTTGCAGCAACCCAATCCACGAGCAGCACGCCGATGGAATTTTACACGGGCTGCAGAACCTGGAGTGAGACAGCAACCAGCAGATCCACAGCTCCGGAGGCTGGTTCGTAAGATGCATGGGGTGCTGAAGATGGTGCACCATCTACAGAATGTGGCTCCTAAGCCAGACAAACCTGAGCCACGGATGATATCCAGAATGGTCGAGTTGCTTTCTGGAATGATCAAGCCTGCAGCTCCCACGCAGCACACGTTGGACTTGATTGCTGGAAATGCTAAAAACTGGGGGTATAATACCTACCTGATTTTGAGAGACCATTATGAGAAGGGACTTGAGGATTTGTTGGAGGAGCTTTCCACAATCCTTACTCCAGGATGGAGGGAGGCCTTCGAAGTGGCAGTCCGGTGGGCTAAACGGAACTTGTCACGGATCACCCAGGACGTGATTGACCAAGCCGAGGCCCTGATTATAGCCAGACTGGATGTTGCAGAGCCACCAGCGGAACCAGCACAAGCAGCTGCGGCTACACAAACCAGGGTCCCCAAACAGGCGGGCCACCCTCGACGTGCAGTGACCGCGATCTCCGTGGCTACCATGACTGAACCTATGGAACAAGAGCCACAGGTACAGCAGGAGTTTAGCTGGACAGAACCTCCCCGCACACAGAGGGCAGTGAGGAGACGTACAGTCCAAACCACACCAGAGGACATTTCTCTTCGGGTGGAGGAGGCTGAGCAAGTGGAAGAGGTTGAACAAGTGGAGGAGTCAGAGATTATGGAATCACCAGTCCATCACTCCACGCAGGCAGACTTGGAGGCCTTGTTCGACGAGCTAGCTGCGGAGGAGGAGAGAGAGAAAGAGAGAGAGGTTGTTGCCCAAGTTCATTGGGAGCACTTACCTGAGGATGATGAGGAGGAGGTCTTTGAGGAATCCAGCGATCACTTCTTGAGTCCAGGGCCACGACGGTACAGGGTTCATAGACACCCAAACAGTCAAAGGAAATTGACAGAGTGGAATTTGAGGGTGGAGAAGGAAATTCTCATTATTGGGGATTCAAACCTATCAAGAATACCTGAATTTTTCAAGGACAATGTGCAGGTGGAGAGTTTTCCAGGCGGACATTTTCGCCATGCACAAGCCTTAATGGAGAAGACTGTCCCACCACAGGATCTAGTGGTCGAACAGATCATCCTCTCATTTGGTATGAACAGCAGAGGCAATAAATCGAAGGAGACCACCGTCAAGAACCTGCAAGGGGCAATCAGAGCTACAAAACGCAAGTTCCCCTACGCAGAGATTTGGATTCCTCTCCTGAACTTTTCTCCGGACCTTCCATTTGAGGAAAGGGAGAACCTGGAGATCTTGAATGATCACATCAGAAGGAACATGCCATTTATTGAACTCTTACCTGAGGATGAGTTCCAGACGGAGCTTGACGATGTGCACTGGACGGAAGAGACAGCCAAGGCCATTTTTGACCACTGGATGGCGGCCATAAAAAACTCCACCTCCCCCTGAACCTTGAAAAAGAGGGGGTGGAGCAGTCTTTCCATGCTCAGGATGTTGTGGTTCTTGCTAAGGGCTTTCACCTCTCAACACCACAACGGAACCTATTAAGCAGAGGTTTGTCATTTATTCCTACTCTTGACATAGGCAGGTATCATAATGGACAATTTAAATTTGATATGCAAAATTATCATAGAAAAATTAAATTAGCTACATATTATAAGAATTCAAAAGAAAAACCATACTTACCTTTTGTTGGGACTTCAAGTTGGACGCCACCGCTGCAATTGTTGTCTACAGAAGTTGCCGACTTAATTCATGAAGATTGGGTTACCTATAAAAAATATTTTAGAACAATAAAAGAAAAATTCAATATTTCATTAAGTGAAGTGAAGGCTTTACGCGAATTAAAAAACACTAAACATATAGTAATTAAGCCCGCTGACAAGGGGTCAGCAGTTGTCATTATGGGCAGAGAACAGTACATTATGGAGGTGGAGAGGCAACTAAACGATCCGGTATATTATAAAAAATTGGAAAGACCAATGTATATGGATACGAAGATGATGGTTATTGAGATAATAAATACATTAAAAAACAAGAAATTCATAAATGCAAAGCAAAAAGACTACTTAATTGGAAACTCGCAACCAAGAGAAAGACGATTTTATATATTGCCAAAGATTCATAAAGATCCAAACAAATGGACAATCCCATTTGAAGTCCCTCCAGGCAGACCGATAGTTTCGGACTGCGGGAGTGAGACCTACTTTACAGCAGAATATCTGGACTTCTATTTAAATCCATTGTCCATTAAACATCCTGCCTATGTACGAGATACGTACCATTTTCTTGATATTGTACGAAGTTTGACGATGCCTTGTGAATTTTATTTTTTCTCAATGGACGTGGATAGTCTTTATACTAATATCCCGATACAAGCAGGCATTAACTGTGTTAGGAGGATCTTTGACAAATACCCTGACCCAAAACGGCCAGACGAGGAACTTTTAAAATTATTAGATATTAATTTGTCCCGAAATGACTTTGTGTTTGACGATAAGTTTTATTTGCAGATTAAAGGGACGGCCATGGGCAAAAAGTTTGCCCCGGCCTATGCAAACATCTATATGGCCAACTGGGAACATGAAGTTTTCCAAAAGTGTAAAAAGAAGCCACAATACTACTTACGGTATTTGGATGATATCTGGGGTATTTGGCATGGATCCGAACAGGAATTCTTTGACTTTGTTGACACCTTAAACTCCCATGATCCTTCAATTAAATTAAAAACCGAAATTAGTAAAGATTCAATTGACTTCTTGGATACTACTGTATTCAAAGGACCAGATTTTGGTAAGACTTTCAAATTGGACACAAAAGTTTTTTTCAAAAGTACAGACACACATGCATTACTTCACAAACAAAGCTTTCATCCAAAACATACTTTCAGGGGAATTGTAAAATCACAATTATTACGATTTAAACGTATTTGTACGCGAGAGGAGGACTTCAGAGAAGCAGTTGATATATTGTTTGAAGCCTTAAAAAGAAGGGGATACTCAAGAATGTTTCTGAGAAATTGCTTGAAAACCTTCCAGGAACATAGGGAAAAGGATCATGGTAATTTAATTCCTCTGATCACTACATTTTCTTCAATTGGAAGGGTCCTCAACAGTAAGTTAAAAACTAATTTTGACAATTTCATTGGTCAGACAGGAATACTTCCAAATTCTAGGGTAATCTCAGCATACAGGAGGAATAAAAATTTAAGGGATGTTTTGGTTCAGGCAAAATTGCCATCGTTAAGACATGAGAAACCTCAGATGTTGGAGGAGCAATTTTCTAGACTCCGTTTTGTTAAAAATAATAGAGAAAAGACAATGTATAGAATTGAACAAGGATTTAGTCCAAAGTCAAGGAATTGTGTCTATCTTATTTTTTGTGTGAAATGTGGATTATATTACGTGGGAGAAACCAAAAATACTTTGTCAACTCGAATGGTACAACATAGATATAATATCAGACACAAGAAGGAGACAGATACTCCCTTGGTTAAGCACTTTTTGAGGCATGGGTTGCAGGCTGTTAGAATGGCAGGGTTGGAGAGGAATATTGGTTGGACGGATGGGGAAAGAAGGAAGAGGGAAAGATATTGGATTTATGTTTTGGGTACCAAGGAGCCCTTTGGTCTCAACAAAAGGACAGGAGACTAATTTGGATCCCAGGGCCTGGAGCTCAAATTGAACCCTAGCATACTTAAACCTAACTATTGCCCCTTTCTCTTATCTAGCCCTAACCCTATTCTAGCCCTAACCCTAACCACTTCCTTTTCTTGCCTAACCCTAACCATTTTACCTAGCCCTAACCCAGCCCTTACCCTAACCCTAACCACTTCCTTTTCTTGCCTAACCCTAACCCTGAACCTAACCATTTGCCCTAAACCTAACCCAACCCCTACCCTGAACCTAACCACTTTTCTTTGTGTAATTCTAACCCTAATCTTGTCTAACCCTAACCCTAACTATGTGTATTGTATTATAGTTGTTATATATTGTATCATAGTTGTTGTATTATAGTTATTGTATTATAGTTATATTGTGTTACAATTTCATGTCATGTATATGTTATACAAAAAGAAAAAACAAAAAAAACAACAAAAAAAACAAAAAAGAAAAACAAAAAAGAAAAAAGAAAAAAGAAAAAAACAAAAACAAAAAAACAAAAAAAACAAAAAAGAAAAAAATAAAAAAAAGAAAAAAAGAAATGAAAAATAACAAAAAAAGAAAAAAAACAAAAAAAGAAAAAAATATATACTTAATAAGATAAATAATTCATATGTATAAGTTGTAATGTGTTAAAAATATGTTAAAATATGTTAAAATGTTTTATAATAAGTTAAAATGTCTTAAAAGTATGATTTCATATGTTTAAAAGTGTTTTACAATGTGTGGGAATATGTTCAGACATGTTAACAGAAAAGAAAGGGGGCGGGGTTTGGAGAGCGTGGGAGGGCATAAATAGAGCTGCATTGAGAGACTTACCTCATTCTCACTCTGACCTTCGAACGAACAGCATCTCAGAAGCAGTGTGCAGAGCAGTTGGTGAGTTTTTTTTCGTTTTTTTCATATTTTTAGTGTGCCAAGGCCTGAAGAAGACCCACGAGGGGTCGAAACGTTGCCAGGGGGCACACTATTTTGGGGATTTGTTTGTTTTTGGAGGTTTTTATTTTAAATAAGGAAAACAACAGTCTTTTTGTTTTTTTTATTTTTTAATACAAGTTATTTCATATTTGATTTAAATACAATCTCATTTTGTTTTTTAATTTATAAATACATTGAATTTCATTTTATTTTATACATCTTTATTTCATTTCATAACTTTATAATAAATAGCATATATAAAAACACAATTTCATTATTATATAACAAAGCTAAAAATAAATAAATAAATACAATTCATTAAGACCAAACTTACCTGAGACATGGAACAGGGGTGGCAGCTGGTCCAGTACCGCCGCAGGGGGCAGGGATACAGACCACGCCAACCCCAGGTTCATTGGGACAGTGGTGTGGGGGGACGCAGGGGGATGGACCGCGCGTTTACCCTTTCCTACGGGAGGGGGAATCAGTTCCCCAATCCTAACCCTAAGGGCGAACGCCTCCGTCGACCCACACGAAACTGGGGGATGGACCGTGCATTTCCCGCTCCTTTCGGGGAACGGGTTCAGTTTCCTAACCCTAACCCTAACCCCTAACCCTAACCCTAACCCTAACCCCTAACCCCCAGCCAGACGCCATTTTGTTTTCATCTGATTGTCAGAGCAAAAGCATCTGTGAAAGAAAGAAAGCCATTTCAGACAAAAATCAAGCCAAGAGAGTGCATTTGAAGGAAAGCAAGCTTTATTCTTTTATTTTATAGTGCCCTGAAGCCTGAAGAAGACCACTTCCTGGTCGAAACGTCGCGAGTGGGCACGAACTTTTTCTTTTCACTTTAAAAACAAATTGATTTTATTTAAAAACAAGTCTTATTTCATTCTTTATTTCATTTTTTGATTTTCTTTTATTATATAGTAATAACAACAAACAAGTTTCATTTCATATCTCTTTATTAAATACAAATTAAAAACAAACAAATTCATCATTATATAACAAAGGCTACATTAAAAACCAAAGATGGTGTGTTTCGGAGAGGGTTGGACGGAAGTCACGTATGGCAGAAAGAAGGGCCAACGCTTCCGTCAACCCACACGGGACTGGAGGCATGAGACTGGCCGTGGGATGGACAGTGCATCATCCGCCCCCTTACGGGGACGGATTCTGTTTGACGCTCCTAACCCTAACCCTGATTTCATACTTACTTTTTTTTGCATCTAAAAACAAATCTTTCATACCTACCTTAATTCATACTTACCTTAAATTCATACTTACCTTAAAAAACACTTTATATAGTTTATAATACCAAAGGCTTCCTGGGTTTAGGAATAAATAAAAAATAAAAAATATACATCTCATTATTATATTTCATAGTTGTTTAAAAACATAAATAAGTATAGTTTAAAAACACTGTAAGACTTACCGTTATAATGTCAGGTATGGGTGAGGGCTGGACGACTGTCAGCTATGGCAGAAATCGCCAACAGTCTCGCCAGCCAGAATGGAACAGAGGACAGAGTAGGAACTGGGGGATGGACAGAGCATTCGCTGGTCCATTTCATGGACCAGCTCATTTCCCCTATCCTAACCCTAACCCCTAACCCTAACCTCTCCCAACCCTCGGACCCTTACCCTAACCTCTCCCGACCTCCTGTCCCTAACCCTAACCTCTTTGACCTCCCGGCCCTAACCCTAAAGGTCAGTGGGACCCCTACCCTCTCCTAAATTTAGGGTGTCTGGAGACTGCACTCACCACGGTGGTCGAGGAGATCCAGACACGGGATGTGATGGACGGAGAGTGCATTGGACTGTGCCACGCCTTCGGCGTGGCGCAGTCCAAAAAATCCTCCATCCTAACCTGCGGGTTCCTCCATCTGCCCTCCTGGCTTTCTCCTCTCACCCCTTATAGAGGCACTGTTCATCACAAGGTTCACAAGAAACAAAATACACGTGCAGGTTATTTTCATGATTATAACGATTTTTATTTTCAGGAGTACCCCTTGGTATTAGCATCATTAGTTATGTAACAATGTTCGCATTATAATTGTATTTAACCACAACAATTGTTCATTTATCAATATTATATTTATTATCATTGTTTTCCATGGTTCAGCCCAGTTTGGTGTTGCTTTAAATAAGAATGATTGGTATACGTGGATGGAGATGCACACATGCATATTTAATGGTTACAGGCATTCACCTGTTCTTCTTAGTTATTTACATTGGATTACTTTTACTCTTACTTTTATTTTCCATACATGTTTTGATTGTTGGCGGAATGTTTGCTGTTATTTTGACACCTTACAAGTGCTTTTATTTTGTGACGACATTTCCTCTCTGATGCTCTGACTCTCGAGCCAATGGGCTCTTTCGGCGCGTCATTACGCAAAATCCAAAATAATCTCCAAGCCCGCTCAGACTCTCAGAGCGCCTTTTTGAGAGCACTTGTCGTTCACAGCAGCACTGTTTGAGCAAGATTAGCCTGAAGAAGGCTCGATTGTGAGCCGAAACGTTGCTGTTTTTTGCTCTTTGCTCCTGTTTGAGTTTTCAAATAAAGAAAACCGAGTGCTCCAGCAAGAAGTCTCCGCTTCTCTGTCACTTTTCTGAGCATTTTTTCCTGCAAACTATTCCGCCATAACCACACACCAGCCTCCGGGATGGTGCGCTTCGAGGAAGAAGACGGCTGGACCACGGTAAGCTACCGTGGTGGCCGCCGCAGACAACCAGAGCGCAGCCGAGGCGCTCCAGCACCGGAGCCGCCAAGATACAGCTCGTATGCCGCAGCTGCTGCTGCTGCTCCGACCGGGCCTTACAGACCCCGCCGCGCAGACTACACGGCTCGCTCTGCCGGGTACCAACGTAGAGACCACCAGACACGCCGCCGCTCTCCTCCAGGCTGGACGAGAGAGCGCCCTGCACGCCGCCGCTCCCCAGCCGAGCGCAGCGAGTACTACCGGGAGCGCAGCCGCTCTCCAGCTGGGCGTGATGAACACCACCCTTGGCCCCGCCGCTCCCCAGCCGACCGACGCAGGGACTACTCTGCACGGCACCGTTCCCCGGCCTACGACGACTACCGGAGCGGCCGCTCCGCACCTTACCGCCGGCCCAGATCCCCTAATCTCCCGCGTTTTTACGCACGGCGCCAAAGGTCACCTCCCAGGCAGAACCGCTATACCAGCCGCCAGCCACAGCTCCACAGCCCTCCACGCTACTCTAGACAGGGTAACACTGACCATAGTGCACGCACCAATAGGGGACAGCCAGGGCGCAGCAACCCAAATTGGGTTGAGTCCCAGGACGCACATTTTACGCACAAGGTGAGGCTTATCTATAAGATCATTATAGCAAAACACCACCTGACAAATACATCGGGCAGAGACCCTCCACCCACCATTAGGAAGGTTACTGCTGAATTAGCCACTTTTATTAAGCCTGCCTCTCCTAATAACAAAACGCAGCTAATGCTAGAGGGTAATGCACTTAATTGGCAAACAAACACATTATTAATATTGCAACAGCATTATGAGGACATGATGACAGGCGAGCTGCAGGATCTGGCTGAGTTTCCCTCCCTGGAGTGGGAGGGCCCTCTCCAAGTGGCGTCGACGTGGGCCCGGCGCAAACTCGGACGCAGGCTCAGGGATGAAACTCTGGAGCAGACAAAAGCCCTTTTGAGGGCTAATCTAACAGAGCAATATTCCTCGGGCGGCACAGGCACAGCTGAGACAGTTTCCGTCCAGCAGCCCGCTCCGGTCCATCAACCTGCTCCAGAGTCCACGACACCGCCTGCAGCGCCGGCGCCCGCCACTACACCAACGCCGAGGTCCAGGCACCAGCGCACAATCTCTGCCATCTCCCAGGTCACCACGGGGACTATGACGGATCAGGTGGGCAGCGGATGGTCTCCGCCCATCCCCGACATCTCTACCGGTCCGGTCCCGACGACGTCGTCCTCCTCCTCCTCCTCCTCCACTACTCCTCCTTCTCCTCCTCGCCCTCTCCCTCAGAGGCCTCCTCGCCCTGTCTTCCCCATCTTCAATTCCTCGGCTAAACAAGCCCAGCAGCAACACGAGAGGGTCTCTTCGCCGGAGGTTTCCATGGAGACGGCACCGACGACAGCTCCACCCTCCACCGCGGATACGCATGATCCATGCGTTCAATCCTTCGATCTGGGCATGCTGTCGGACGGAGAGGAGGACGTCGACAGTCTCCCTCCTCCTCCTCCTCCTCCTCCTCCTCCTCCTCCTGCTGCGGCTCCTTCTCCCCCGCCGAGGCTGACACCCATCGGTCTCAGGACCCGATCTGCGGCACAGAGAGTGACCTCCCTCCTACCGGTCCGCATCGATCCACCTGCACCGACAGCGACGCCCTCTGCTGGAGCAGACCAGCAGCCGCTGTCCTTTGAGCTGTTTGACTCTCAGCTTCCCAGACGCAAGCCCACCAGACATATCTCCACTAATAACAAGCTGCGGGATTGGAACCTGACCATAACGCACAGGGTGGTCATCGTGGGGGATTCCAACCTGTCCAGGGTTCCCCCTTTCGCAAACCAACATGTCCAGGTGGACAGTTTCCCAGGGGCCTCCTTCAGGCATGCGGAGGCCCTCCTGAGGGGTGCGGTCTGCACCCAGACACCGGAGATCATCATCCTGTCCTTTGGACTGAACAGCAGGCGGCAGAAACCCCGCCCCACCGTCATCAGGCAGCTCAAAAAGACTGTCCAGACGGCTATGGACAGGTTTCCGGATGCTTCAATCATCGTTCCAGAGATCAACTTCTCTCCGGACCTGCCCTACAGGGAGAGACACAATCTCCAGGTACTTAACAATCACATTGTAAGACATTATGATCATTTCACTGCGTTATCAGGGTCTGACTTTAAGACTGAAAGGGACAACATTCACTGGACCCGTGACACAGCCTTTGATATCCTGACGCACTGGAAAAAATGTTTAAACTAGAGGACCCCGTGAGCCTGTTTTATCAGGAGGGGTTTGAAAATGTGATGGTTTTAGCTAAAAAAACTAAATTGACTAAACCACAACTCTCCGTTTTGAATAAGGGCTTGAGCTTTATTCCAACCGCCATGAATAACAAAAATCTAAAACCACAATCTAGATTGGATTTACAAAATTATCACAGGAGATTAAAGTTATGGGCTTATTACGGGGATGACGACACGGCTCAAAAACCACCGTTCACTCCCCCCTCCGATTGGACACCGTCCGATTTAGATTTACCGCCCCACATTAAAAATCTAATTGATTTAGACCTGGCGTATTTTCATGACACCTTCCAGGTGAAGAGTGTACAGCCAAATTTAACTGCGGACGAAAAAATTGCCCTGAGGGAATTAATAAACAATTCTGACATTGTCATTAAACCGGCCGATAAAGGCAGCGTAGTAGTCGTTATGGACAGGGATCAATATTTGTGGGAGGGGCACAAACAATTGGAAGATAAAAACTACTACTCGAAATTAACGAAGCCCATATATATGAATACGCTAACAGAAATAACTGCTATTTTTCAAAAAATATATGAGAAAAAATTAATTAATGCTAAACAGAGGAACTATCTGATCGGCGATACTGAACCGAGGGCGAGACGCTTTTACATGCTGCCCAAAATTCATAAAGATCCTAGTAAATGGCACAAACCTTTTGAAATACCGCCAGGGCGTCCCATCGTGTCAGACTGCAATAGCGAGACCTATAGATCGGCAGAATACATTGATTACTTCCTAAATCCCCTGGCTAAATTACACCAAAGTTACATTAAAGATACTTATGATTTTATTGAAAAAGTCAAAGGGATTACCATACCGATAAATTCCATCCTTTTCACCATCGACGTGGACAGTCTGTACACCAACATAGTCACGGTGGAGGGCATCCAGGCTGTCAAAAACATTTTTCAGGCAAATTACGTCAAGAACAGGCCGGACAGGGAATTAATTAAATTATTAGAGATTAATTTGACCAAAAATGACTTCGAATTTAATGGGGAATACTATTTACAGATAAAAGGGACAGCTATGGGCAAAAAATTCGCTCCGGCCTATGCGGACATATTTATGGCAGCCTGGGAAACGTCAGCATTAGAAAAATGCACCAAAAAACCCCTGCATTATTTCAGGTATCTTGACGACATATGGGGAGTCTGGACACACTCTAGGCAGGAATTTGACACATTCCTGGATACACTAAACAATCACAATCCCTCCATTAAGCTAAAAGCCACCACCAGTGACAATTCTGTGGATTTCCTGGACACCACGACCTTCAAAGGCCCCAGGTTTTCCACAGAAAATAAATTGGACATTAAAGTCTTTTTCAAGGACACAGACACCCACGCGCTTTTACACAAGAGCAGCTTCCATCCGAAGCACACGTTTGCGGGTCTTGTGAAATCGCAGCTCCTCAGGTTTCACAGGATCTGCACACAGAGGGAGGATTTCATTCAATCCACCAGGGTGCTCTTTCGAGCTTTGTCCACAAGAGGGTACTCTAGGTCTTTCCTAAGACAGGCTTTCAAAACATTCTTACAGACCAAGCCCATCACTCTCACTACAGCCCTCCCGTTTGTCACCACCTACTCGGCCTCGTCGGTATCGCTGGTCAGAAATATTAAAAATAATTTCGAAAGCATTATGAATAGGCAAAATCCTCAACCCGATCTGAAAATAATAGCAGCCTTCAGAAAAAACAAAAACTTAAACGACCATCTGGTCAGGGCTAAATTAAAACCGAATCAGACCCTTAAAAAGGACCCGAAGGCCAGTAATAGCAGTTTTTTCAGACAAATTAAATATGTCTACGACTCCTCCTTTCAAAAGGTTTTCACCACGGCGGTCCAGGGCAGCATTCACACTAAAAATTGTGTTTATTTAATCACGTGTAAACAATGCCGCATGAAGTACGTGGGTGAGACCAGCTTGACAATCCAGGTTAGATTTGCTTGCCACAAACACAATATAGTCAGACAAAAGAATACAGACCGCCATGTTGTCGCCCATTTTGTTGCTCACGGTTGGAATTCAGTCCAGGTCTCCGTCCTGCAATGCAATCCACACTGGTCTGTGCAGCAGAGACGCCGATCGGAAAGAAATTGGATTACTAAATTAGGAACGATCTATCCGCGGGGATTAAATGAGAGAATCTATTTTAGAACGTAAAACAGTCATGGGGACTCATTGAAAAAGAGTTTTTTTCTCTCATATTGGGAATAATTATTTTATTGTTCTAATAAATTAATAAATAATAGTCACTTACTCACCTTGGGGTACTGATAAGCTTCCTTTTCTTCCTGCACCTGCGTTCTCCAGTATTGACACCTGTAAATAAAGAAGGTACGATTAATGAGGCCACTTACAGAGCTGTGATGATCGATGTTACTGTCATGATTTTGATTGTCTCACTGATGCCATGCTCCTGATGATCTTCATCCTCTTCTCGCTGATACTACTGCTCTAATAATAAAAATGATTATTGCCATTACTATGATTATTATATGTTGCTATTATTATTATTATTATTTATAATATTATTATTACTATTATCACCATTATATGTATTACTATCGTTTTATTGCTGTGTTTATTAATATGATATCTCATCATCATCATCATTATTATAGCTTTTTTAGCAAAATCAGGAAGGTCAAATCTCCAGGCCCATACAGGCTCTCTGTATGTTTATTCTAAATTTGATCGGGGTCTCCCCTCATTTCCTATTTTAATCCTGACCCGGTCCTCTTGACCCCTAACCCTAACCTCTCCCAACCCTCGGACCCTTACCCTAACCTCTCCCGACCTCCTGTCCCTAACCCTAACCTCTTTGACCTCCCGGCCCTAACCCTAAAGGTCAGTGGGACCCCTACCCTCTCCTAAATTTAGGGTGTCTGGAGACTGCACTCACCACGGTGGTCGAGGAGATCCAGACACGGGATGTGATGGACGGAGAGTGCATTGGACTGTGCCACGCCTTCGGCGTGGCGCAGTCCAAAAAATCCTCCATCCTAACCCTAACAAAGAGAAACAAAGGAAACTAAAGAAACCAAGATAAAGCCAAAGAAAAGGGCAAGAAAAAAGCCAAAGAAAAAGGCAAGAATATAAAGTCACAGTCATGACAAATTAAAAAGGAAAGTAAGGGCAAGAATGAAAGAAACACTAAATAGAGAAAGAGAGAAGGGACAGATAAAGGGATAGTTAAAACCAAACAAGGAAAGAGGAAAAAGAAAAAAGGAAAAAGGAAAGAGAAAACATAATTATACTTGATATAACAAAGGCGAACCAGTCATCAGGGGCCACTGGCCTCCTGGTCTGTGGCCCGTGCACGCATGTTCCCTCCATTTGGAGGGGGCATTTCTATTCTAACTCCTAACTGGCCAGTGCCCAGCAGGAGGTTGGTGGTCCCTGCCTACCCACCCACCCTCCCTCCTACCCACCTATCTAGCCCTATCCCTGTCTATACCCCTAACCCTAACATCTACCCCACCTTACCTAACCCTAATATCCCCTACCCTATTATAAATAATATATAACTAAAACCTAATAAATATATATAAAAAGATAAATATTTCGTGATGAGGACAAGTTGGTCAGTTTGGTTGGGACTAGGGAAGTGTAAGGATGTGTTATGGGGGTGCTTATGTGAAACGTGAAGGGGGTGCCATTATTCCTGTGTGCGGGCCTGAAGAAGGCACAAGTAGTAGCCGAAACGCGTCGCCCGAAGCACACAGAGGACAAAACAAAGAAGAAGAAACAAAGAATAACTAAAGAACAAAGAGAAACAAAGGAAACTAAAGAAACCAAGATAAAGCCAAAGAAAAGGGCAAGAAAAAAGCCAAAGAAAAAGGCAAGAATATAAAGTCACAGTCATGACAAATTAAAAAGGAAAGTAAGGGCAAGAATGAAAGAAACACTAAATAGAGAAAGAGAGAAGGGACAGATAAAGGGATAGTTAAAACCAAACAAGGAAAGAGGAAAAGGAAAAAGGGAAAAAGGAAAGAGAAAACATAATTATACTTGATATAACAAAGGCGAACCAGTCATCAGGGGCCACTGGCCTCCTGGTCTGTGGCCCGTGCACGCATGTTCCCTCCATTTGGAGGGGGCATTTCTATTCTAACTCCTAACTGGCCAGTGCCCAGCAGGAGGTTGGTGGTCCCTGCCTACCCACCCACCCTCCCTCCTACCCACCTATCTAGCCCTATCCCTGTCTATACCCCTAACCCTAACATCTACCCCACCTTACCTAACCCTAATATCCCCTACCCTATTATAAATAATATATAACTAAAACCTAATAAATATATATAAAAAGATAAATATTTCGTGATGAGGACAAGTTGGTCAGTTTGGTTGGGACTAGGGAAGTGTAAGGATGTGTTATGGGGGTGCTTATGTGAAACGTGAAGGGGGTGCCATTATTCCTGTGTGCGGGCCTGAAGAAGGCACAAGTAGTAGCCGAAACGCGTCGCCCGAAGCACACAGAGGACAAAACAAAGAAGAAGAAACAAAGAATAACTAAAGAACAAAGAGAAACAAAGGAAACTAAAGAAACCAAGATAAAGCCAAAGAAAAGGGCAAGAAAAAAGCCAAAGAAAAAGGCAAGAATATAAAGTCACAGTCATGACAAATTAAAAAGGAAAGTAAGGGCAAGAATGAAAGAAACACTAAATAGAGAAAGAGAGAAGGGACAGATAAAGGGATAGTTAAAACCAAACAAGGAAAGAGGAAAAGGAAAAAGGGAAAAAGGAAAGAGAAAACATAATTATACTTGATATAACAAAGGCGAACCAGTCATCAGGGGCCACTGGCCTCCTGGTCTGTGGCCCGTGCACGCATGTTCCCTCCATTTGGAGGGGGCATTTCTATTCTAACTCCTAACCCTAACCCTGCCCTAACCCCTAACCCCTAAGTCTGTATGTCAAATCAATGTTTTGGTGCCCAATGGCTTTTTGACTGCAGCCAGGCCTGTGGGACGTGAGGCCTTTCAGGCCATCCTGCCCAAGTATATGAAAAAGCCATCTTGGCCATCCTAGGTCAGAGAGCCACAAGCCAGGCATCGTCGGAGAGGTCTCCGTGAGCTGTGCAAGGCAGTCTTTTAAGCAAAGCTGCAGGACCTTTCTGTCCGGAGATAGGGGGCACCAAATGTTGAGACTTTTCACCTCGTTAAGCGCTATATCTCTTGAATGGAAGCACCTAGGGATGAGGTTTCTATCTACTCATGGCATGAACCCCATATGAAAATTAAGGCCCCCGCTGAGACCCTTCTTGGGGGACCAGACCTATAAAACTTTAGACAAGCTATTAGCGGGTCATCTATGACCAATGCCGTAGATGATAATTTGGAAATTCCAGACCCTCATCTATGACCAATACCATAGATGAGAATTTGGAAATTCCAGAATCCCATCTATGACCAATGCCATAGATGAGAATTTGGATCTACTTATGGCATAAACCCCTTATGACATTTAAGGACAAATTTGAGATCCCTCCTGGGGGGCCAAAAGGGCAGAATTTCACACTAGTCAGCAGTCTGGCAGTTTTGTGACAGATATGGATGTGCATCTCTCCTTCATTTTGTCTTTTCAACTCTGAAAGGTCCTAAGTGTGAAAAGGCCAGAGTTCGACATGTGGGTGTCACAGTTCCTGAAATCTCAGGAGAAGCAGTATAACCTGTAGGTCAATTTTCTTAGCTTTTGGTATCTGAACAGATTTAAGCACACTGGAAAAGAGACATAGGCTTCCCCCCCCCATACGGACTAGCACCCCAGCTTTGGCGCAGTCGCTAGAGCAGAGGACTGGTTATACTGCTGCAATCGGTAGGTCGCCAGTTCAAATCTCGGTGAAGAGATTAGAGCTGACAATCTATCTTGGTAGCGGCTTGTAGCTCCCGTGTTTTTGTTTGTTTTTACTCGTTTCCACATTCACCACTCTTCTAGAAGCTCTGACACAGTACAGCAGTTCAGAGAATTTGGAAATTTCAGATTCACATCTATGACCAACCCTGTACATGAGAATTTGGAAATTCCAGATTCTCATCTATAACCAATGCCATAGATGAGAATTTGGAAATTCCAGATTTCCATCTATGACCAATGCCAGCCCCTCCTTGAACCGCCACCTTATTGTGGTGGAGGGGTTTGAGTACTCGAATGATCCTAGAAGCTATGTTATCTGGGGCTTATTGCCCCTGGTAGGGTCTCCCAAGGCAAACAGGTCCTAGGTGACAGGTCAGACTAAGAGCGGTTCCATAGCCCCAATGATTGAAGAAGAGGAAGACTACGTCGCCCGGACTGGCGTTACCGGGGCCCCACCCTGGAGCCAGGCCTGGGGTCAGGGCTCGTAGGCAAGCGCCTGGTGGCTGGGCCTTTGCCCACGGGGCCCGGCCGGGCACAGCCCGAAGGAGCGACGTGGGCCCACCCTCCAGTAGGCCCATCACCCGCAGGAGGGATCAGAAGGGCCCGATGCAGTGGAATTTGGGTGGCAGTCGTGGGCGGGGGCCCCGATGGCCCAATCCCTGGACTCAGAATCTGGCAATGGGGATGGAATGTGACCTCACTGGAGGGGAAGGAACCCGAGCTAGTGCGGGAGGTTGAGCGGTACCGGCTAGAGATAGTCGGGCTCACCTCTACGCACAGTCTGGGTTCTGGAACCCAACTCCTTAGGAGAGGCTGGACTCTCTTCTACTCTGGAGTTGCCTGCAGTGAGAGGTGGTGGGCTGGTGTGGGCTTGCTTATAGCTCCCCACCTTAGCCGCCATGTGTTGGAGTTTTCCCCAGTGAACGAGAGGGTCGCTGCCCTACGTCTTCGGGTTGGGGACAGGTGCCTCACTGTTGTTTCGGCCTACAGGCCGAACAGCAGTGTAGAGTACCCACCCTTCTTGGAGTCCGTGGGAGGACCGCTGGAAAGTGCTGGGGGACTTCATTGCTCATGTGGGCAGCCACAGTGTGACATGGAGAGGCGTGATTGGGAGGAACGGCCTCCCCGAATGTGAACCCGAGTGGTGTTCTGTTATTGGACTTCTGTGCTAGTCACAGTTTGTCCATAACGAACACCATGTTCAAGCATAAGGGTGTTCATCAGTGCACGTGGCACCAGGACACCCTAGGCCGGAGGTCAATGATCGACTTCGTAGTCGTGTCATCTGACCTTCGGTTGATGTCTTGGACACTCGGGTGAAGAGAGGGGCTGAGTTGTCAACTGATCACCACCTGGTGGTGAGTTGGATCCGCTGGCGGAGGAGGAAGCTGGACAGACTTGGCAGGCCCAAACGGGTAATGAGGGTCTGTTGGGAACGTCTGACATTGAGTCCAATTGGACCATGTTCTCCACCTCCATTGTTGATGCAGCTGTTCGGAGCTGTGGCTGTAAGGTCTCTGGTGCCAGTCGTGGTGGCAATCCCCGAACCCGGTGGTGGACACCAGAAGTAAGGGATGCCGTCAAGCTGAAGAAGGAGTCCTATCGAGCCTGGTTGGTTCGTAGGACTCCTGAGGCAGCTGACAGGTACCGGCAGGCCAAGCGTGCTGCAGCCCGGGCAGTTGTGGAAGCAAAAACTCTGGTATGGGAAAAGTTCGGGGAGGCCATGGAGGAGGATTATCGGTCGGCCTCAAGGATATTCTGGCAAACTGTCTGGCACCTCAGAAGGGGGAAGCAGTACCCTGCCAACACTGTTTACAGTGGAGGTTGGGAGCTGTTGACTTCCACTGAGGATATTGTCGGGCGTTGAAAAGAATACTTTAAGGATCCCCTCAATCCCAATGCCACGCCTTCCGTAGAGGGAGCAGGGGCTGGGGACCCAGAGGCTGGCTCATCCATTACTCAGGCTGAGGTCACCGAGGTAGTTCGGAAGCTCCTTGGTGGCAAGGCACCGGGGGTGGATGAGATCCGCCCTGAGTACCTCAAGTCTCTGGATGTTGTGGGGCTGTCTTGGCTGACACGCCTCTGCAACATCGCGTGGCAGTTGGGGACAGTGCCCCTGGACTGGCAGACCGGGGTGGTGGTCCCTCTATTAAAGAAGGGGGACCGGAGGGTGTGCTCCAACTATAGGGGGATTACACTTCTCAGCCTCCCTGGTAAAGTCTATTCCAGGGTACTGGAGAGGAGTATTCGGCCGATAGTTGAACCTCAGATTCAGGAGGATTCTGGTCGGGTGCTCGAGGGTTCGTGGGAGTTTGCCCAACCAGTCCACATGTGTTTTATGGATTTGGAGAAGGCATTGGACCGTGTGCTGGCCCTTGGTGCTTCAGGAGTATGGAGTACGGGGCCCTCTACTACGGGCCATCCGGTCTCTGTATGCTTGGTTGGAGCTTGGTAGTCAGACTTGTTCCCAGTGCGTGTTGGACTCCGGCAGGGCTGCCCTTTGTCACCGGTTCTGTTCATTATTTTTATGGACAGAATTTCTAGGCGCAGCCAAGGGCCGGAGGGAGTCTGGTTTGGGGACCACAGGATTTCATCTCTGCTTTTTGCAGATGATGTTGTCCTGTTGGCTTCTTTGAACCAGGACCTCCAGCATGTGTTAGAGCGGTTTGCAGCCGAGTGCAAAGCGGCTGGGATGAGAATCAGCACCTCCAGGTCCGAGGCCATGGTTCTCGACTGGAAAAGGGTGGCTTGCCCTCTCCAGGTTGGAGGAGAGATCCTGCCTCAAGTGGAGGAGTTTAAGTATTTTGGGGTCTTGTTCATGAGTGAGGGAAGGATGGACCGTGAGATTGACAGGCAGATCGGTGCGGCAGCTGCAGTAATGCGGTCGTTGTACTGGTCCGTCGTGGTGAACAAAGAGCTGAGCCGAAAGGCAAAGCTCTCGATTTACCGGTCAATCTACGTTCCTACCCTCACCTGTGGTCATGAACTTTAGGTCATGACCGAAAGAACAAGATGTCGGATACAAGCGGCTGAAATGAGTTTCCTCTGCAGGGTGGCGGGGCGTTCCCTTAGAGCTCTGCCACTCAGGAGGAGCTCAGAGTAGAGCCGCTGCTCCTCCACGTCGAGAGAAGCCAGCTGAGGTGGCTCGGGCATCTTTACCAGATGCCTCCTGGACGCCTTCCTGGGAGGGTTTTCCGGGCATGTCCCCCCAAGAAGAGGCCCCGGGGAAGACCCAGGACACGCTGGAGGGACTATGCCACTCGGCTGGCCTGGGAACGCCTCGGGGTCCTCCCGGAAGAGCTGGAGGAAGTGTCTGGGGAGAGGGAAGTCTGGACATCCCTGCTTAGACTGCTGCTTGGCCAGCCTAAGTCGGAGAGCCACAAGCCAGCCAAGGTCTCCGTGAGCTGTGCAAGGCAGTCTTTTCAGCAACGCCGCAGGACCTCTCTGTCCGGAGATAGGGGGCACCAAATGTTGAGATTTTTCACCTCGTTAAGCGCTATATCTCTTGAATGGAAGCACCTAGGGATGAGTCAAAGACATGGTCGGAAAGCCCTCGAAGAGTTTTACCACACATGTCAGCCCCGAGTTGGTGTGGCCATTCCTGACCCAACTCTGAAACGCAAGGAGATAGAGCCACGGGATGTGGTCCGCCTGAAAGGCCTGGAAGAGTAGATGGCAGAAGTGTCATTAGTCTCATCCTGTATCTAGTCATGGAGCTGATGGATGGCAACAAGTTCCCCTCACATTTCAGTCTATGGCCTTCCAAATGTTGATCTATGGACTACAGAATTCTATCTACTTATGGCATAAACCCCTTATGAAATTAAAGGCCCCCGCTGAGACCCTTCTCGGGGGGCCAGACGGACAAAACTTTAGACCAGCAATCGGCGGGTTGCCGGCTCTCGGCCGCAAGTGGTTGTACGTCTCTAGCCCATCGTTTGGCTAAATGGGAGCCAAAAAGACTGGGTGGGAACGCCAGTGTAAGCTTTTGACCTTTGGCCTTTGGAAGGCCATAACTTGGGAATGCCAAGGGCCAGGGACATGGGATGAGCGGTTCCTAAAGCCACTGGCAGAACTCTGCGACATATGTCAAAACCAAGTCTGTATGTCAAATCAATGTTTTGGTGCCCAATGGCTTTTTGACTGCGGCCAGGCCTGTAGGACGTGAGGCCTTTCAGGCCATGCTGCCCAAGTATATGCAAAAGCCATCTTGGCCATCCTAGGTCGGAGAGCCACAAGCCAGGCATCGTCGGAAAGGTCTCCGTGAGCTGTGCAAGGCAGTCTTTTCAGCAACGCCGCAGGACCTTTCTGTCCGGAGATAGGGGCGCCAAATGTTGAGATTTTTCACCTCGTTAAGCGCTATATCTCTTGAATGGAAGCACCTAGGGATGAGTCAAAGACATGGTCGGAAAGCCCTCGAAGAGTTTTACCACATATGTCAGCCCCGAGTTGGTGTGGCCATTCCTGGCCCAACTCTGAAACGCAAGGAGATAGAGCCACGGGGTGTGGTCCGCCTGAAAGGCCTGGAAGAGTAGATGGCAGACGTGCCATTAGTCTCATCCTGTATCTAGTCATGGAGCTGATGGATGGCAACAAGTTCCCCTCACATTTCAGTCTATGGCGTTCCAAATGTTGATCTATGGACTACAGAATTCTATCTACTTATGGCATAAACCCCTTATGAAATTTAAGGCCCCCGCTGAGACCCTTCTCGGGGGGCCAGACGGACAAAACTTTAGACCAGCGATCGGCGGGTTGCCGGCTCTCGGCCGCAAGTGGTTGTACGTCTCTAGCCCATCGTTTGGCTAAATGGGAGCCAAAAAGACTGGGTGGGAACGCCAGTGTAAGCTTTTAACCTTTGGCCTTTGGAAGGCCATAACTTGGGAATGCCAAGGGCCAGGGACATGGGATGAGCAGTTCCTCAAAGCTCAGAGAGAGCAGTGTAACATATGTCAAAATCAGACCCATAGCTCAACCTTTTTTTTTTTGCCTCAGAGTTGGAGCTGCTTTCAGCAGCCCTCAGCAGGGACAGAGCCTCATGCACATCTGATTGATTCTTCCCAGGTATATATCTCCATAAGGGAAGCACTTACAGATGAGTCAAAGACATGGTCGGAAAGCTCTCGAAGAGTTTTACCACATATGTCAGCCCCGAGTTGGTGTGGCCATTCCTGACCCAACTCTGAAACGCAAGGAGACAGAGCCACGGGGTGTGGTCTGCCTGAAAGGCCTGGAAGAGTAGATGGCAGGAGTGCCATTAGTCTCATCCTGTATCTAGTCATGGAGCTGATGGATGGCAACAAGTTCCCCTCACATTTCAGTCTATGGCGTTCCAAATGTTGATCTATGGACTACAGAATTCTATCTACTTATGGCATAAACCCCTTATGAAATTTAAGGCCCCCGCTGAGACCCTTCTCGGGGGGCCAGACGGACAAAACTTTAGACCAGCGATCGGCGGGTTGCCGGCTCTCGGCCGCAAGTGGTTGTACGTCTCTAGCCCATCGTTTGGCTAAATGGGAGCCAAAAAGACTGGGTGGGAAAGCCAGTGCAAGCTTTTGACCTTTGGCATTTGGAAGGCCATAACTTGGGAATGCCAAGGGCCAGGGACATGGGGTGAGGTTTTCCTAAAGCCACTGGCAGAGCTCTGTGACATCTGTCAAAACCAAGCCTGTATGTCAAATGTTTTGGTGCCCAATGGCTTTTTGACCGCAGCCAGGCCTGTGGGACGTGAGGCCTTTCAGGCCATCCTGCCCAAGTATATGAAAAAGCCGTCTTGGCCATTCTCGGTCGGAGAGCCACAAGCCAGGCATTGTCGGAAAGGTCTCCATGAGCAGAGCCAGGCAGTCTTTTAAGCAAAGCCGCAGGACCTTTCTGTCCGGAGATAGGGGCGCCAAAAGTTGAGACTTTTCACCTCGTTAAGCGCTATATCTCTTGAATGGAAGCACCTAGGGATGAGGTTTCTATCTACTCATGGCATGAACCCCTTGTGAAAATTAAGGCCCCCGCTGAGACCCTTCTCGGGGGACCAGACCTATAAAACTTTAGAAAAGCTATTAGCGGGTCATCTATGACCAATGATGTAGATGATAATTTGGAAATTCCAGACCCTCATCGATGACCAATGCCGTAGATGAGAATTTGGAAATTCCAGATTCCCATCTATGACCAATACCATAGATGACAATTTGAAAATTCCAGAATCCCATCTATGACCAATGCCATGGATGAGAATTTGGATCTACTTATGGCATAAACCCCTTATGACATTTAAGGACAAATTTGAGATCCCTCCTGGGGGGCCAAAAAGGCAGACTTTCACACTAGTCAGTAGTCTGGCAGTTTTTGGACAGATATGGATGTGCATCTCTCCTCCATTTTGTCTTTTCAACTCTGAAAGGTCCTAAGTGTGAAAAGGCCAGAGTTAGACATGTTGGTGTTACAGTTCCTGAAATCTCAGGAGAAGCAGTATAACCTGTTGGTCAATTTTCTTAGCTTTTGGTATCTGAACAGATTTAAGCACACTGGAAAAGAGACATAGGCTTCTTCCCCCCCATACAGACTAATACCCCAGCTTTGGCGCAGTTGTTAGAGCAGAGGACTGGTTAAACTGCTGCAATTGGTAGGTCGCTGGTTCAAATCACGCTTGAGAGATTTGTGTCGACGATCTATCTTGGTTGTGGCTCGTAGCTCCTGTGTTTTTGTTTGTTTTTACTCGTTTCCACGTTCACCACTCTTCTGGAAGCTCTGACACAGTACAGTTTGGACTCCACACACCCACTACACTGGACTGGAAATTTCTATTTACTTATGGCATAAACCCCTTATGAAATTTAAGAACAAATTTGAGACCCCTCCTGGGGGGCCAGAAGGACAAAATTTCACACTCGTCAGTAGTCTGGCAGTTTTGGGACAGATATGGATGTGCATCTCTTGTCCATTTTTACTTTTCAACTCTGAAAGGTCCCAAGTGTGAAAAGGCCAGAGTTAGACATGTGGGTGTCACAGTTCCTGAAATCTCAGGAGAAGCAGTATAACCTGGATCAGAATCAGACCAGTAGGTCAATGTTCTTAGCTTTTGGTATCTGAACAGATTTAAGCACACTGGAAAAGAGACATAGGCTTCTTCCCCCCCATACAGACTAGCACCCCAGCTTTGGCGCAGTTGTTAGAGCAGAGGACTGGTTATACTGCTGCAATCGGTAGGTCGCCAGTTCAAATCTCGGTGAAGAGATTAGAGCTGACAATCTATCTTGGTAGCGGCTTGTAGCTCCCGTGTTTTTGTTTGTTTTTACTCGTTTCCACGTTCACCACTCTTCTAGAAGCTCTGACACAGTACAGCAGCTCTGAGAATTTGGAAATTCCAGATTCCCATCTATGGCCAACCCTGTACATGAGAATTTGGAAATTCCAGATTCTCATCTATGACCAATGCCGTAGATAAGAATTTGGAAATTCCAGATTTCCATCTATAACCAATGCCATAGATGAGAATTTGGAAATTCCAGATTTCCATCTATGACCAATGCCATCCCCTCCTAGAACCGCCACCTTATTGTGGTGGAGGGGTTTGAGTACTCGAATGATCCTAGAAGCTATGTTGTCTGGGGCTTATTGCCCCTGGTAGGGTCTCCCAAGGCAAACAGGTCCTAGGTGACGGGTCAGACTAAGAGCGGTTCCATAGCCCCAATGATTGATTGTAGAACGAGGAAGACTACGTCGCCCGGACTGGCGTTACCGGGGCCCCACCCTGGAGCCAGGCCTGGGGTCGGGGCTCGTAGGCAAGTGCCTGGTGGCCGGGCCTTTGCCCACGGGGCCCGGCCGGGCACAGCCCGAAGGAGCGACGTGAGCCCACCCTCCAGTAGGCCCATCACCCACAGGAGGGATCAGAAGGGCCCAATGCGGTGGAATTTGGGTGGCAGTCGTGGGCGGGGGCCCCGACGGCCCAATCCCTGGACTCAGAATCTGGCAATGGGGATGGAATGTCACCTCGCTGGAGGAGAAGGAGCCCGAGCTAGTGCGGGAGGTTGAGCGAAACCGGCTAGAGATAGTGGGGCTCACCTCTACGCACAGTCTGGGTTCTGGAACCCAACTCCTTAGGAGAGGCTGGACTCTCTTCTACTCTGGAGTTGCCTGCGGTGAGAGGTGGCGGGCTGGTGTGGGCTTGCTTATAGCTCCCCACCTTAGCCGCCATGTGTTGGAGTTTTCCCCAGTGATCGAGAGGGTCGCTGCCCTACGTCTTCGGGTTGGGGACAGGTGCCTCACTGTTGTTTCGGCCTACGGGTCGAACAGCAGTGTAGAGTACCCACCCTTCTTGGAGTCCGTGGGAGGACCGCTGGAAAGTGCTGGGGGACTTCATTGCTCATGTGGGCAGCCACAGTGTGACATGGAGAGGCGTGATTGGGAGGAACGGCATCCCCGAATGTGAACCCGAGTGGTGTTCTGTTATTGGACTTCTGTGCTAGTCACAGTTTGTCCATAACGAACACCATGTTCAAGCATAAGGGTGTTCATCAGTGCACGTGGCACCAGGACACCCTAGGCCGGAGGTCAATGATCGACTTCGTAGTCGTGTCATCTGACCTTCGGTTGATGTCTTGGACACTCGGGTGAAGAGAGGGGCTGAGTTGTCAACTGATCACCACCTGGTGGTGAGTTGGATCCGCTGGCGGAGGAGGAAGCTGGACAGGCTTGGCAGGCCCAAACGGGTAGTGAGGGTCTGTTGGGAACGTCTGGCGGAACCCTCTGTCAGAGGAGTTTTCAACTCGCACCTCCAGGAGAGCTCTGACCGGATCCCAAGGGAGGTTGGAGACATTGAGTCCGAATGGACCACGTTCTCCACCTCCATTGTTGACGCAGCTGTTCGGAGCTGTGGCCGTAAGGTCTCTGGTGCCTGTCGTGGTGGCAATCCCCGAACCCGGTGGTGGACACCGGAAGTAAGGGATGCCGTCAAGCTGAAGAAGGACAGGTACCGGCAGGCCAAGCGTGCTGCAGCCCGGGCATTTGTGGAAGCAAAAACTCGGGTATGGGAAAAGTTCGGGGAGGCCATGGAGGAGGATAATCGGTCGGCCTCAAGGATATTCTGGCAAACCGTCCGGCGCCTCAGAAGGGGGAAGCAGTACCCTGCCAACACTGTTTACAGTGGAGGTGGGGAGCTGTTGACTTCGACTGAGGATATTGTCGGGTGGTGGAAAGAATACTTTGAGGATCTCCTCAATCCCATTCCCACGCCTTCCGTAGAGGGAGCAGGGGCTGGGGACCCAGAGGCTGGCTCATTCATTACTCAGGCTGAGGTCACCGAGGTAGTTCGGAAGCTCCTCGGTGGCAAGGCACCAGGGGTGGATGAGATCCGCCCTGAGTACCTCAAGTCTCTGGATGTTGTGGGGCTGTCTTGGCTGACACGCCTATGCAACATCGCGTGGCAGTTGGGGACAGTGCCCCTGGACTGGCAGACCGGGGTGGTGGTCCCTCTATTTAAGAAGGGGGACCGGAGAGTGTGCTCCAACTATAGGGGGATTACACTCCTCAGCCTCCCTGGTAAAGTCTATTCCAGGGTACTGGAGAGGAATATTCGGCCAATAGTCGAACCTCGGATTCAGGAGGAACAATGCGGTTTTCGTCCTGGTCGTGGAACACTGGACCAGCTCTATACCCTCCACAGGGTGCTCGAGGGTTCATGGGAGTTTGCCCAACCAGTCCACATGCGTTTTGTGGATTTGGAGAAGGCATTCGACCGTGTCCCTCGTGGCATTATGTGGGAGGTGCTTCAGGAGTATGGAGTCCGGGACCCTCTTCTACGGGCCGTCCGGTTTCTAGGCGCAGCCCAGGGCCGGAGGGAGTCTGGTTTGGGGACCATAGGATTTCATCTCTGCTTTTTGCAGATGATGTTGTCCTGTTGTTGATGTTGTCCAGGGTGCTCGAGGGTTCATGGGAGTTTGCCCAACCAGTCCACATGTGTTTTGTGGATTTGGAGAAGGCATTCGACCGTGTCCCTCGTGGCATTCTGTGGGAGGTGCTTCGGGAGTATGGAGTCCGGGGCCCTCTACTACGGGCCGTCCGGTCTCTGTATGACCGGAGCAGGAGCTTGGTTCGCATTGCCGGCAGTAAGTCAGACTTGTTCCCAGTGCGTGTTGGACTCCGGCAGGGCTGCCCTTTGTCACCGGTTCTGTTCGTTATTTTTATGGACAGAATTTCTAGGCGCAGCCAAGGGCCGGGGGGAGTCTGGTTTGGGGACAACAGGATTTCATCTCTGCTTTTTGCGGATGATGTTGTCCTGTTGGCTTCTTCGAACCAGGACCTCCAGCATGTGTTGGGGCGGTTTGCAGCCGAGTGCGAAGCGGCTGGGATGAGAATCAGCACCTCCAAGTCCGAGGCCATGGTTCTCCACCGGAAAAGGGTGGCTTGCCCCCTCCGGGTTGGAGGAGAGATCCTGCCTCAAGTGGAGGAGTTCAAGTATCTTGGGGTCTTGTTCATGAGTGAGGGAAGGATGGAATGTGAGATTGACAGGCAGATCGGTGCGGCAGCTGCAGTAATGCGGCCGTTGTACTGGTCCGTCGTGGTGAACAAGGAGCTGAGCCGAAAGGCAAAGCTCTCGATTTACCAGTCAATCTACGTTCCTACCCTCACCTATGGTCATGAACTTTGGGTCATGACGGAAAGAACAAGATGTCGGATACAAGCGGCTGAAATGAGTTTCCTCTGCAGGGTGGCAGGGCGTTCCCTTGGAGCTCTGCCACGCAGGAGGAGCTCAGAGTAGAGCCGCTGCTCCTCCACGTCGAGAGGAGCCAGCTGAGGTGGCTCGGGCATCTTTACCGGATGCCTCCTGGATGCCTTCCTGGGAGGGTGTTCCGGGCATGTCCCACCGGGAAGAGGCCCCGGGGAAGACCCAGGACACGCTGGAGGGACTATGTCTCTCGGCTGGCCTGGGAATGCCTCGGGGTCCTCCCAGAAGAGCTGGAGGAAGTGTCTGGGGAGAGGGAAGTCTGGACATCCCTGCTTAGACTGCTGCCCCCACGACCCGGCCCCGGATAAGCGGAAGACAATGGATGGATGGATGGACCAATACCATAGATGAGAATTTGGATCTACTTTCAGCATAAACCCCTGATGAAATTTAAGGCCCCCGTCGAGACCCTTCTCGGGGGACCAGACGGACAAAACTTTAGACCAGCTATCGGCGGGTCATCATTTGGAAATTCCATATTCTCATATATGACCAATGCCGTAGATGAGAATTTGGACATTCCAGATTCCCATCTATGACTAATGCGGTTGATGAGAATTTGGAAATTCCAGATTCCCATCTATGACCAATGTCGTAGATGAGCATTTGGAAATTCCAGATTTCCATCTATGACCAATGCCGTAGATGAGAATTTGGAAATTCCAGATTCTCATCTGTGACCAATGCCGTAGATGAGAATTTGGAAATTCCAGATTCTCATCTGTGACCAATGCCGTAGATGAGAATTTGGAAATTCCAGATTTCCATCTGTGACCAATGCCGTCGATGAGAATTTGGAAATTCCAGATTCTCATCTGTGACCAATGCCGTAGATGAGAATTTGGAAATTCCAGATTCTCATCTGTGACCAATGCCGTAGATGAGAATTTGGAAATTCCAGATTTCCATCTATGACCTACCCCGTAGATGAGAATTTGGAAATTCCAGATCCGCATCTGCAGCAACCTCTAAACTAAACTCAAAGAAGGGACCGTACACAAACATGTATCTACTAGGAGCATTTATTTTCCTTAACTTGTTATGTAACATTGAATGCTGGAAATCAAATTTGGAAGACAAAGGCCCTCCTGTGTGGCTATGGTTTCTGCCGAGTTTGACTCAGCGGGTAGCCCCTTCATAAAACAACAACATTCATCCGACGTTCAGTATTAGCCTGAATGTTAAAGATTCCTCCTGAAACCATAACTAAATACTTAAATATCACGACCCATCAAACAGAATCTAAAAAAAAAAAAAAAAATGGGCCAGTTCTGAGACCGAGAAGCAGAGGAAGTGGCTACCTGGCTGCAGATTTATACAGGTCACAGGAGAACAAGTCACTTGTTACATTAATAGTGTGGGCAAGATGGAACCATTGTGGTTGGAATGGATTCTACTCGGATGATGCTCACTGTGAAGTCTTTCTTTCCTCTTTTACATCTTAAAATAATGATGGCTGTGATGATGATTAAGACCATGGGCACTGTGACTGCTGCAGCTGCTGCTGAAGTCACTCCACCTGCTGAGTTCAGTGTTACCAGACATGCCTTCATACCCACAGGGTTGTGAGCTGTGCAGACCAAGGTCCCTGGAAGAACTTCCTTGCTGATTGTTAAAACCAGGTCACCTTGTGTGGAATTAAAAGTGGCTTCACGGGGGAGCCTCTGGTGTGTGTCCTTCATGGACCATGAGTACCAAATGGGGGGGCTTCCCGGTGCGGCCCTACATCTGAATGCCAGCAACTCGACCGCACCCTCTGAACAACACTCAGGCTTAGTTGGTCTCTCCATTGCTTCAAGGTGAATGTTTCTGCTCCTGATTGCAGGACCTTTTCTCACCTTGCACTGGTAGGTGTTTGTGTCTGTCAAGTTACTGATGCTTATAGATGCATTGCCACTGGCAGGATCAGGAGACACTAACCAAACTCTACGGCCAAATGGATCATAGTCGTCATAGATCCGATCTCCACTGTACCAGATGACAAGTGTCTCTTCTTGAAAATCTGCAGGCTTGATACTCCACTCAATATCAAGAACTCCCAAGTCCTCAGGATCAAGGCCGAAGTGACAGCTGAGCATCGCAGTTTCTCCCACTGCCACAAAATTTGGTGACCTTGAGCTTAAGTATATCCAGAGGCCAAAAGAGGCAGAAAAAAGGAAAAATGAGACTATCATGCAGTAGCACCATAACCTTAACCTGGAGACGTGGGTTCTTTGAGGATGCATTTTGAAGAATGATGATCTGAGGATGGGTACCTGCAAGCAAGACATGGACCAAAAGTCAACATTTGAAAGGAACAAAATTGATTTAAAATTCAGAACTGTAGCTGTTTAAATGACCCTTTTAGATGAAAATGTGGAAGACAATGCAATCGACCCAGATTCCAATCTACACACTATCCACGCTAGCACTTTAGCATGTTAAATAGCAATACGAAAAACCCATGAAAAAAGTAAAACTTCAACTAAAAACTTTCATCTACCATCATGGACCAAAAGTCAACATTTGAAAGGAACGAAATTGTGTTGAAATTCCAAACTGTAGCTGTTTGAATGACTTTTTTAGGTGAAAATGTGGAAGACAATGTAAACGACCCAGATTCCAATCTACACACTATCCACGCTAGCACTTTAGCATGTTAAATAGCAAAATGAAAAACCCATGAAAAAAGTAAAACTTCAACTAAAAACTATAATCTACCATCATGGACCAAAAGTCAACATTTGAAAGGAACAAAATTGTGTCAAAATTCGGAATTGTAGCTGTTTGAATGACTTTTTAAGATGAAAATGTGGAAGACAATGCAAACGACCCGGATTCCAATCTACACACTTGCCAAGCTAGCACTGTACATTGTTAAATAGCAAAACGAAAAACCCATGAAAAAAGTAAAACTTCAACTAAAGACTTTAATCTACCATCATGGACCAAAAGTCAACATTGTGTTGAAATTCCGAACTGTAGCTGTTTGAATGACTTTTTTAGATGAAAATGTGGAAGACAATGCAAACGACCCAGATTCCAATCTACACACTATCCACGCTAGCACTTTAGCATGTTAAATAGCAAAACGAAAAACCCATGAAAAAAGTAAAACTTCAACTAAAAACTATAATCTACCATCATGGACCAAAAGTCAACATTTGAAAGGAACAAAATTGTGTCAAAATTCGGAATTGTAGCTGTTTGAATGACTTTTTAAGATGAAAATGTGGAAGACAATGCAAACGACCCAGATTCCAATCTACACACTTGCCAAGCTAGCACTTTACATTGTTAAATAGCAAAACAAAAAAACCATGAAAAAACTAAAACTTCAACTAAAAACTTTAATCTAACATCATGGACCAGCTCTTTCTAAGACACTACACGTGAGTTTGAACTGTTCAAGTGGGCTAAAAACTATGGAAATTTGTGGATTTAAGAGACCAACATACCATGCCGATGGAGTATTCATGGAGATTACATCAATATGGCTGGTTCTAACCTATGACCTCTGTGTCGTGCTAAAGGATCATGGGAACTGCCTTCGTTTGATAGATTGAAATCTGGAATGTGCAAATTCTCATCTAATAAAGATTTAGAAATTCTGGAATTTCCAAATCATCATCTGATAGATGTTTGACACTGACTCTCTCTGTGTGTTTGAGCAATTCTCTCACTCACTAACATGCAACTCCTGCTGCCAATCTGGATGTACAACTAAAAGGCCATCCACTTATCAACCTCAGCAGTACAAATACCTCACCTCTGGAGTCAAGTCTCCGCCATATCGTTAAGTCTACATATGTGGTGCTATGCTAATGGATGGCAACAAGTTCACCCCATATTTCAGTCTATGGCGTTCCAAATGTTGATCTATGGACTACAGAATTCTATCTACTTATGGCATAAACCCCTTTTGAAATTTAAGGCCCCCGCTGAGACCCTTCTCGGGGGGCCAGACGGACAAAACTTTAGACCACCGATCGGCGGGTTGCCGGCTCTCGGCCGCAAGTGGTTGTACGTCTCTAGCCCATCGTTTGGCTAAATGGGAGCCAAAAAGACTGGGTGGGAACGCCAGTGCAAGCTTTTGACCTTTGGCCTTTGGAAGGCCATAACTTGGGAATGCCAAGGGCGAGGGACATGGGATGAGCGGTTCCTAAAGCCACTGGCAGAACTCTGCGACATATGTCAAAACCAAGCCTGTATGTCAAATCAATGTTTTGGTGCCCAATGGCTTTTTGGCTGCAGCCAGGCCTGTGGGATGTGAGGCCTTTCAGGCCATCCTGCCAAAGTATATGAAAAAGCCATCTTGGCCATCCTAGGTCAGAGAGCCACAAGCCAGGCATCGTCAGAAAGGTCACCGTGAGCTGTGCAAGGCAGTCTTTTCAGCAAAGCCGCAGGACCTTTCTGTCTGGAGATAGGGGGCGCCAAATGTTGAGCTTTTTCACCTCGTTAAGAGCTATATCTCTTGAATGGAAGCACCTAGGGATGAGTCAAAGACATGGTCGGAAAGCCCTCGAAGAGTTTTACCACATATGTCAGCCCCGAGTTGGTGTGGCCATTCCTGACCCAACTCTGAAACGCAAGGAGATAGAGCCACGGGGTGTGGTCCGCCTGAAAGGCCTGGAAGAGTAGATGGCAGAAGTGTCATTAGTCTCATCCTGTATGTAGTCATGGAGCTGATGGATGGCAACAAGTTCCCCTCACATTTCAGTCTATGGCCTTCCAAATGTTGATCTATGGACTACAGAATTCTATCTACTTATGGCATAAACCCCTTATGGAATTTAAGCCCCCACTGAGACCCTTCTCGGGGGGCCAGACGGACAAAACTTTAGACCAGCGATCGGCGGGTTGCCGGCTCTCGGCCGCAAGTGGTTGTACGTCTCTAGCCCATCGTTTGGCTAAATGGGAGCCAAAAAGACTGGGTGGGAACGCCAGTGTAAGCTTTTGACCTTTGGAAGGCCATAACTTGGGAATGCCAAGGGCCAGGGGCATGGGATGAGCAGTGCTCAGAGAGAGCAGTGTAACATATGTCAAAATCAGACCCATAGCTCAACCTTTTTTTTTTTTGCCTCAGAGTTGGTGCTGATTTCAGCAGCCCTCAGCAGGGACAGAGCCTCATGCACATCTGATCGATTCTTTCCAGGTATATATCTCCATAAGGGAAGCACTTACAGATGAGTCAAAGACATGGTCGGAAAGCTCTCGAAGAGTTTTACCACATATGTCAGCCCTGAGTTGGTGTGGCCATTCCTGACCCAACTCTGAAACGCAAGGAAAGAGAGCCACAGGTTGTGGTCTGCCTGAAAGGCCTGGAATAGTAGATGGCAAGAGTGCCATCAGTCTCCTCATGTATCTAGTCAAGGAGCTGATGGATGGCAACAAGTTCCCCCCATATTTCAGTCTATGGCGTTCCAAATATTGATCTATGAACTCACAAATTTCTATCTGCTTATGGCATAAACCCCTTATGAAATTTAAGAACAAATTTGAGACCCGTCCTGGGGGGCCAGAAGGACAGAATTCCACACTAGTCAGTAGTTTGGCATAGGCTTCTTACCCCCCCCCCCTAAAAAAAAACAAACCAGTACCACAGCTTTGGTGCAGTTGTTAGAGCGGAGGGCTGGTTTTTCTGCTGCATTCGGTAGGTCGCTGGTACGAATCCCACCTGAGAGATTATGCTCGCGTCCTACCTTTTTTTTTTGTTGTTGTTGTTGTTTTTACCCGTTTCCACGTTCACCACTCTTCTGGAAGCTCTGACACAGTATAGCAGGTCTGAACTGTTGAACTTTGGAGTACAGAGTTACTACCTCCAGCAGCTCCTCACAGGAGTGAGAGACTGTGAGAACGATGAGCCACTGAACACTGCACTTTTACACCTTCACCTCCACCTCCACCTCCTGTGTGTGTGTGTGTTTGTGTCTGTGCGTGCATGTGCGCACGCGTGTGTATGTGTGTGTGCGTGCGCGCGCGCGTGTATGTGTGTGTGTTTGCGCGTGTGTGCACACGCGTGCGTGTGTGTGTATCTGTGTGTGACTTATTTCACTGCAGCTGCTGCACTGCAATTTCCCAGCTTGGGATAAATAAAGTATATCTCTCTATCTATCTATCTATCTATCTATCTATCTATCTATCTATCTTTTTCAGCTGCTGTTACATTTCATTGGTAGATTTTATTGGTTAATGTATTTTTTAATGTCTTAGAATATTTTCATTTCTGGTATATTTTTACTGCATTTACAAATATTTTACTGCATGTTGGTTTATTTTATTCTAGTGTCTTAAATGTATGTATAATCTTTCTCTGTCTTTGTTATTATCTTGTTTCTAACATGTGGGTTGCAATGCAAATTTAATTGACATGCATGACTATCAATCAATTGATCAAAATTTATTTCTAAAGCACATTTAAAAACAACCACAGTTGACCAAAGTGCTGTACATAATAAAAACGCATTACATAAAACAAATAAAACACAGAAGACAATAAAAAAATAAAATAACTATGCATGTACAGCATGTGATTTCAGTTGAAGCAAGCATTTAAAATGATAAAACATGACAATGTGGCTAAAATTAGGCAAAGACACAATTTTACTGTCATATACATTGAAACTTGAAGGTGGGAAAAACTTGGATGTGAAAGTTGGATTTTTTTATTGGTGGAGTACTGCTGCCACCCAGTGGCCAAAGAAAAAGTCCAAAAAGCGCATCCAACTTACAACTTCCAAATGACGACTTTAATATTAAGAGATGAGAATCTGGCTCGCGAATTTGTAACCAGCCAAATTCTAATTGACGGGCCATTCAAAAACCCTGTCCCAGGCCCTAACCCTCCATCCCCCCACTCCTAACCCCAACCTTCAATCCCCCTCCCTCTCTCCCCCCTCTTTTTTCTCTCCCCCCCCCCCCCCCCCCCCCCCCCCCTCTTTATTGTATTCACTCACCTGCACAACATCTCCCCCCTGACCACAGAAACCGGACCTTTTGGCCTCTCCTCCACGTCAGGTCCTACCGATGGCATCCACCACCGGCCCTGCTCTCTACCAGCTGACTGACGACGCCCCATAACGCGGAGGAAACAGGACACCTACTCAAATACATATTATCTAACATTCATTTACTCTCATTCAGGTCACTTACCACCTACAGAGCAGCACCCCCAGGAAGAACGTGCGTGCGGGAGCCAGGTAGATGACCACGCCCGGATGCCTGTGCCAGTGCATCAAATATCAAACCGGATTAAAAAACAAAAAACATCATTCCCCTTACCTAACCCTTACCCTAACCGCCCCCTATATAAAAGAAATTCTCTGTACAGAAAACAATAAAGTGGAAGTGCTTAAACTTTATCTGTCTCTCTGTGTATGTTCTTGTATGAAACACAGGTTGTAACCCCCCCCCCCCCCACACACACACACACCCCACTCTCTCACACCTCTGTCCCTCTGATGCCAGCTGTGAAGTGTGTCTCCAATACAGATGCAATTTTCCTCCATCCTCCACAGGCTGCTTCAGCATTCACAGATATGAGCCTTTGCTGGACCTCCATCAACATCCCCTCCACACACCTCACCTTACTCTTCTTCACCCTGACTGAAACAAAAACTGGACAAGAATGACTTAAAAAATGTATTTCATGAACTAAGTTAGACTTAATGTAATGAAGCACTGTGTGCTGAAAATGTTTGATCAGGAACACTGAAACAGATACAATGTACAAATGTTAGCTAGTTAATGTAATACAGAAGAAATATCCTGTTGAGATGACAGCAACAGTTTACTTATTTGGAGAGCAGTCAGCATATATGCTGAAAATCTCAGCTTTAGTGAAACTGTTCATTGTAGGAGCATCAAACATTTATGTTTTAATGTTTCTCAAATTACATGTTTTTCTGTTTCAAGTAAAGCACATTGAGTTGCCATTGTGCCTCGCCTTATTCAGGTTTTAAACTTTCAGAGTCATCAAGAGTCATCAAGGGAACTCATTATGCAGGTATAGTCCATCAAGGGCTATTGTCAGGTGACCATGTATGTAAATCATTATGCAGGAATGTTTTTGTTGTCCAGAAGAAAAAAACCTGTTTTGACTGTGAGTTCAGAGCCTCGTTGAAAACCAGAATTAGATCATGTGATGAACTATCTCAATTTAAGTGAATTCAACCTTTGACAAAGCTTTTAAACTATAGTCCTAAAAGAAAAAGGAAAAAAGTTTAACTTCTTCTTCACTCTGACTGAAACAAAAAATGGTCAAAAATGACTTAAAAATGTATTTCATGAACTAAATTAGTTAATGATGTATGATTACTTAATGATTACTTAATGTAATGAAGCACTGTGTGCTGAAAATGTTTTATCAGGAACACTGAAACAGAAACAATGTACAAATGTTAGCTAGTTAATGGAATACAGAAGAAATATCCTGTTGAGATGACAGCAACAGTTTACTTATTTGGAGAGCAGTCAGCATATATGCTGAAAATCTCAGCTTTAGTGAAACTGTTCTCCAGAGTGTGGCCACAAGCTAATTTTTCAGTGGAAAGAAGTAGAATAATCTGCCAGCGAAGGAAGTTTTTACTTCCTATTACAAGGAAATAGATGTATTTTTATTTATTATTATTATATTTATTTTTGTGCATTTATGTCCTTTTCGAGAGCTGAACGATTGCTGAATGCAATCGCAGATGACTCTGAGATTGAAGATTTGTCAGATGGTGAAGAGAATGATCCTGCTGTGGGTCAAGTAGTACTGTTCGTACTACAACTACTGTTGTAGTTTTAGTATATAGTTCTAGTTCTAGTGTAGTGTAGTATAGTTTAGATTTGTAAATAGTTGAGTTGATTAGTTCGGCTTTGGTTAAACTGATCATGGTTGTTAGGCAAGAATGACTAAACGTATGAACTAAATTAGACTTAATGTAATGAAGCACTGTGTGCTGAAAATGTTTGATCAGGAACACTGAAACAGATACAATGTACAAATGTTAGCTAGTTAATGTAATACAGAAGAAATATCCTGTTGAGATGACAGCAACAGTTTACTTATTTGGAGAGCAGTCAGCATATATGCTGAAAATCTCAGCTTTAGTGAAACTGTTCATTGTAGGAGCATCAAACATTTATGCTATAATCTTTCTCAAATTACACGTTTTTCTGTTTCATGTAAAGCACATTGAGTTGCCATTGTGCCTCGCCTTATTCAGGTTTTAAACTTTCAGAGTCATCAAGAGTCATCAAGGTCACTTATTATGCAGGTATAGTCCATCAAGGCCTATTGTCAGGTGACCATGTATGCAAATCATGATGCAGGTATAGTCCATCAAGGGCTATTGTCAGGTGACCATGTATGTCAATCATTATGCAGGAATGGTTTTGTTGTCCAGAAGAAAAAAGCTGTTTTGACTGTGAGTTCAGAGCCTTGTTGAAAACCAGAATTAGATCATGTGCTGAACTATCTCAATTTAAGTGAATTCAACCTTTGACAAAGCTTTTAAACTATAGTACTAAAAGAAAAAGGAAAAGGTTTAACTTCTTCTTCACTCTGACTGAAACAAAAAAAACAGTCAAAAATGACTTAAAAATGTATTTCATGAACTAAAGTTGAGATGACAGCAACAGTTTACTTGTTTGGAGAGCAGTCAGCATATATGCTAAAAATCTCAGCTTTAGTGAAACATTGGGCGTTGAGAAATCGGATTATTTCCTGGTTTAGGAAAATTACTAAATTAGACTTAATCTATTGAAGCACTGTGTGCTGAAAATGTTTTAGCATCTGGTCTGTACATTTCAGCTGATATTTCAGGCTGACATGATCTGATATGCTGGAGTCACACATCAATTTGTGTGCTGAAAATGTTTGATCAGGAACACTGAAACAGATACAATGTACAAATGTTTGCTAGTTAATGTAATACAGAAGAAATATCCTGTTGAGATGACAGCAACAGTTTACTTATTTGGAGAGCAGTCAGCATATATGCTGAAAATCTCAGCTTTAGTGAAACTGTTCTCCAGAGTGTGGCCACAAGCTAATTTTTCAGTGGAAAGAAGTAGAATAATCTGCCAGCGAAGGAAGTTTTTACTTCCTATTACAAGGAAATAGATGTATTTTTATTTATTATTATTATATTTATTTTTGTGCATTTATGTCCTTTTCGAGAGCTGAACGATTGCTGAATGCAATCGCAGATGACTCTGAGATTGAAGATTTGTCAGATGGTGAAGAGAATGATCCTGCTGTGGGTCAAGTAGTACTGTTCGTGCTACAACTACTGTTGTAGTTTTAGTATATAGTTCTAGTTCTAGTGTAGTGTAGTATAGTTTAGATTTGTAAATAGTTGAGTTGATTAGTTCGGCTTTGGTTAAACTGATCATGGTTGTTAGGCAAGAATGACTAAACGTATGAACTAAATTAGACTTAATGTAATGAAGCACTGTGTGCTGAAAATGTTTGATCAGGAACACTGAAACAGATACAATGTACAAATGTTAGCTAGTTATAGTGACTTGTTCTTAACAAAATAACAAAAATGAACCTAAGCCACTGAGGGGCTGCTGCTACCTGCGGGAACTTGTAATTGACGCGTCCGTCGTCTTGCGGGTCCAATGAATCCAACACTCGTTTGCAATTATCAACATTTATTTATAGATTTACGTTCTTGCCACTATGCGCCGATACTGAACTGTGCATTCAAACAAATAGGCTCACATAAATTGTCACAACGTATAAACAAAGTCGACAAACACAATGTGGCGTGACCTGGCGTGACGTGACGTGACGGTCAAAAAACTGTTTGCTCTCTCTCTCATTCAGCAGCACACCTGCTGAGTAATTACCTCTTACTCTATTTAATAATTTCTGTACCCCAACAGTGCAGAGCGCCCCCTACTGTGGCTTCCAGACAATAAACAAAAAATAAACACAAATACACATTACCCAAAAAATGGCTCTAACACGCCGGCCCCTAATTGTAAATGGCGGCTGACATTACAATTACCTTCAAAATTTTAATTACAGAGCCATTATACCAACAATACATAAAATTGTACCAAACAATACCCAATATTGTGTGCCAATGACCTGGTTTGATTCAGAGATTGCTATAAAGTAAACACTAACAACATGCAGCTTCCTGTAATAGGCACAGCTTTGTGACAGGTCTTTCCAAGATATTTGTCTTCGTCTGAAGACGAACAGAGCGTACTAGACCTTTCTTGTCGGGGAAAGTTTCCAAAACTCTGCCAAGAGGCCAGGATCCACGAGGAGCAGCAGAATCCATCACAACAACAATGTCTCCAGGAACAAAATTTCTGATTTTCTGATTCCATTTTTGCCGTTCTTGGAGCAAAGGGAGGTACTCCTGTACCCATCTTTTCCAAAACAAGTCCGCAATGTATTGGACTTGTCGCCATCTCCTCTTCACGTACAAATCATCTTTGTTAAACAGTCCAGGTGATAAGACTGGTTTCCCTTTCATCAGGAGAATGTGATTTGGAGTGAGTGGTTCAAGATCAGTGGGATCATCTGAGAGTTTAGTGAGGGGGCGGCCGTTCAAAATAGCCTCAACCTCGCACAAAACGGTGTGGAGTCCATCATCATCCAGCGTTTGAAGATGTAGCACAGAGGTGAGAACTTTCCTTACCATACGAATGACACGCTCCCAAACACCACCATGATGTGATGCTGCAGGTGGGTTAAAGTTCCACTGGATCCCATCTTGCAATAACTCTCTCTGTATCTGGCTGTGATTTAAAGATGCAAGTGCTTCTCTCAGCTCTTTCTTGGCTCCAACAAAGTTCGTACCATTATCTGAGCGCATAGATGACACCTGTCCTCTTCGGCAGATGAACCTTCGTAAGGCATTAATACATGCGTCAGTATCCAAGGATGGAGCTACTTCCAAATGAACAGCTCTGCTGGCCAAACAGGTAAAGATGACACCATAACGCTTACACAAACCTCGACCTCTCTTCACCTCTAAAGGCCCAAAGTAATCCCTACCCACATTTGTGAAGGGAGGGAGATCAGGAAGGAGCCTTTCCTTTGGTAAGTCCGCCATCTTTTGCTCACCCAACTTCCCTTTGTATCGTCTGCAGAAACTGCACTGCGATATGATTTTTCTCACAGCTGAAGTGGCACTTGTTATCCAGAACTTTTTTCGTAATCTTGACAGGGTGTGGTTTCTTCCGCTGTGGCCAACCTGTTGGTGCATGTGTCTTAATATGAGTGTGGAGATGTGTTGATCTTTTGACAAGATGAGTGGATGCTTTGTCTCCTCTGGTAGAGCTGCCTTACTCAAACGGCCTCCAACTCTCACAAGTCCATCCTCGAGACATGGGTCCAGTTTGTAAATGGAACTGTCTCTTGGCACAGATTTTCCAGCTGATAGGGCAGCAATCTCCTCCTTGAACCTTTTCTGCTGACTAAAACGAATGATGGAAACTTCAGCATCCAAAAGATTCACAGCTGACAAGGTTCGACACATTGCTTTTTTAGCCCTCTCCATCTCCAGCAACACATGTGACCCATCTGCACCCCTTCTGTTGAACTCAAGAGTATGCAATTCCTTTCTCTTTTGACTCAACTGCAGAAGGATCCTCTTCCATTTGAGAAACCATGCAACTGCCACTTTAAGCTTCCTCCAATCTGAAAAGTATGATAAGAGTTGGTCTGTAGCATTAAAGGAGTCCTGAGTGATGACTGTGTTTACCGTGGCATCCCTTTTGACCTCTACATCGTCAACTGAAAGTGTGGCCTCTGTGATATCTGCAGGCCAATCCTTTTCTGGATCAAAGAGAAACCGTGGGCCTTCAATCCAGCTCCCACCATTCAGCAGATCAACAACCTTCATACCTCTCGAGGCGTAATCAGCAGGGTTGTCTTTGGTATTGATGTACCTCCACTGAGAGACATGAGTTGAATCTCTAATGGTTGACACCCGATTTGCTACAAATGTGTGGAAACGTCTGTCCTCATTTTTTATGTACTTGAGCACTGAAGTGCTGTCCGTCCAGAAAGCTGACTGATCCAATGGCAGCTCCAATTCTGCTCTCAACATCTGATCAACTCGAACAGCTAGGACAGCAGCTGTAAGCTCCAGACGTGGAATAGTTATCTGTTTCAGGGGGGTAACTCTCGCTTTTCCCAACAAAAAGGAGACATGGACCTCACCTTTGCTGTTTTCGATTCTGAGGTAGGTGACAGTGCCAAAACCATCTTCACTGGCGTCTGAAAAGTTATGCAGCTGTGCTTTAATGGCCTGTCCAAAGTGCTTGGGCTTGAGACATCTCTCAACTTGGAATGGAGACAACCCTTTCAGATCCTCCAACCATCCTGTCCACTGATGGCTAATGTCTGCAGGTATGTTGTCGTCCCATCCACAACGTCTCCGACAGAGCTCTTGCAAAATAACCTTTGCTGACAGTGTCACTGGTGCAAGGAACCCCAGGGGATCATAAACTGAACAGATTACTGATAACAATCCTCTTCTGCTCTGCGGTTGCTCTTTCAACATCATTTTGAACTTGAATGTATCCGACTCCACGCACCACTGTAGTCCAAGGGCTCTCTCAACTGGAAGCTCATCTCTTTCCAGATCCAGCTCTTTCCAGTCTTTAGCTCTGTGTTCCTCTTTAATGTTTTGCAGCACTGTGCGGCTGTTACTGATCCACTTTGTCAAAGTGAAACCTCCCTTTAGGCAGAGGTCACTGAGAGCTTTAACCATCACAACCGCCTCCTCTTCTGAGGGCAGGCTCTTCAAACAGTCATCAACATAAAAATTTCGCTTGACTGTTTTCACCACTTCTGATGAAAAGTGATCTTGATTGTCCTCTGCTGTCTTCCTAAGTGCGTAACTGGCACAACTTGGAGATGAGATGGCACCAAACAAATGAACTGACATCCGATACTCCTCAATCTCCTTGCTCACATTACCGTCAGAAGCGAAGGAAGTCTTTGTCCTCTTCGGCCACTTTAACCTGGTAGAACATAGACTGAATGTCTCCCATGAATGCTACTGGCTCCTGCCTGAATCTGACGAGGACTCCTAGCAGCGAACTGGTCAGGTTTGGGCCTTGAAGAAGCTGGCTGTTGAGTGAGGTTCCTTTAAACTCAGCTGAACAATCGAACACAACACGCAAAGTACCCTTTCTGGGATGACGCACACCATGATGGGGAATATACCAAACCTTTCCATTTTCTCCATCCAATTGATGTTGAGGCACTTTCTCTGCATAGCCTTTCCGTATAACATCAGTGAAGAAGTTGGTGTACTCCTGGTGAAACAGTTCATCCTTTCTGAACTTCCCCTTTAATCCCAACAGCCTTTGCTTGACCAGTGAAAGATTATTAGGAAGAGTAAGATGTTCTTTTCTGAAGGGCAATTTTAAGCTGTAATGGCCATCCTGAAACTGGGCCGACTCATCCATAATCTTTAGGAATCCGATGTCTTCTCTCGACATCCCCTTTTCCTCTGTACTTCTTTCATTGAAGTCATGATTGTACTGGTTGTTCAACATTTCCTCCAGCTTACACACAGAAATCCTATTGACGGCAGCCACTGAGAACCTTGCCTTAGGGTTACTGTGCTCTCCATCACGAAGGGGACCATTAACAACCCAACCAAGTACAGTTCTTACTTCATACGGGCCATTCCCTTGGCTGTTGACAACTTCCCAGGGTTCCAATACCTTAGGGACGTTGGTACCAATCAACATGTCAACATTGGCATCTATGCAGGGGATGCGGACGTTAGAGAGGTACGGCCACTTTGCCAACTCTTCCTGTGTGGCAATGTTGTTAGGGGTCACAGGCATTTTTCTTTGTGTGAGAACTTCTGGAAGACTGTAAAAGTGGTTACTGTCAAGACCAGCCACCTCCAAACCATTCAAAGCATGAGTGACAACAACTTTTTCATGCCCCATGGTGCGTAAAAGGAAATTGGTTCTTCTACCATCAATGTTCAACCTTTGCATCAGGTGCTCTGAACAGAATGTAGCTGTACTGCCGGGATCCAGAAATGCGTAGGTTTGTATTATTTTGTCTCCTTTGATGGATTTAACCTGGATTGGCAGAATGGACAAAATGCTATCCTCCTTTCCGGCCCCTGTATGACCACAAGTTTCTAAGAAAGGTGGTTTAACATGTCCTATTTCTTTAGAGTGTTCACCTTCTGTGCTGGTTCTTGATCTTTCAGAAATATGAAGCACAGTGGGATGATTCTGACCACACTCTTTGCAAGTCAGGCGCCTGTTGCAATCCTTGCTCATGTGCCCACTACACAAGCAGCCAAAACACATCCTTTTTTCCTTTAGAAAGGTAATTTTGTCCCAATGCTTCTTTCCTTTCAGCTTTGGACATTCCTCCAATGTGTGCGACTGGGAGCAACAGACACATGCTTTCTCAGACCTTTCCATTGACTCTTGCCTCTGTGGGTTTGAGTGTGAACCTTCTGCTGTATCCACAACAGTAACAGTAGTGGCAAAGCTGTTACCTCTGGCTCTACTGAACTTGTGCTGAGACTTGAACTTATTTACACTCCTTAATGTAGGTGAAACACTTGTGTCCTGGATGTCCCCAAAGAGTGGATCAGAGATGATCTTAACTTGACGTTCAAGGAATGAAACAAGATCTTTAAAGCAAGCTCTTCGATTACACCTCTCCAAGATTTCATGTGCCTTTGTCCTCCATTGCTCTCTATATTTAAATGGCAACTTTGTCATAATTGCTAGTTGGCATGTCTAGTTCTTGCATATAGTGAAGCTCCTCCATCACGTTACAACAACCACGCAAAAACAGAGAAAAGGCCTGAAGTGACTTCACATCCTCTGATTTCACTGTAGGCCAAGCAAGAGCCTTCTCGATGTAAGCTGCAGCAATCCTGTATTCATTTCCAAAATGTTCATGTAGAAGTTCTTTCGCCAATTGATAGCCTCTGTCTGGAATCATATGCTGACAGCTCCTCACCAATTCTCTGGGTTGACCCTTTGTAAATTGTTCCAAAAAATAAAGACAGTCAGCTTTGTTAGCTTTTGCTTCCACTCCATGCTCAAAAGATCTGATGAAGTTTCTGTACTGAAGAGGATCACCATCGAATACAGGAATGTCTAGAGATGGTAAGGACAGTAGGCGTTGTTGTTGAACGAGAGCTGCTGTTATTTCATTCTGTTTATGCATTATAGTGCATAGATCTCCATGCATTTGTGCAGAAAGTAACTGTGGTTGCTCCGCTGATGCAGTCTGCTCATTATTTACTGGCAAATGAAGAACTTGATGTTGTGTATCTCCATATTGTGTTGTTCCATACATTTCTGTTGTTTTCCTGTGTGCCTCCTGTCCTGATCCAGTGATGCACTGCTGCCTTTGTTCCACAGTGTGCATGTTCTGTGCACTTGAGTTGTAATGACGTGCTGGGAAATTGGTTTGCAACATTGCACTCCCTGTCCAAGGTTCATATGACTTTGCTGCAGGATTGAGTTCTTTGGAAGTTGTCCTTTGTTCCTTTTTTCTTTGTAGATATGAATTCATACCATTGGATGCTTGAGATTTGCGTGAACATCCTGAAGCAGTTTCCAGAACTGCTAGTTTTGCTGTGGATGCAGCAATTTCAGCGTCAAGCTCGAGCTGCTCTATTTGTCTCCTCAGTTCCGCTTCTTGCTTCTCCAAAGCATGTTTTTCCTTTAACGCTGCTGATCGAGCAAGAAGTGCAGCCTTTTCTGCCTCGATTTTAATGCGAGCAGAAGATGTTGTTTGACCACTTTTGTTGCTGCTTTTACCACTGCATATGCTTTTTTGGTGAGAACGTTTACTGGCAACATTTGATATACTATCATCAGGATGAACATCATCAACCACATCACCACCATTTTCAATATTTCTCAACCACTGTTTAACATCATCAATGAAACCATTTTCAACCAACATTTTTGCAGCAAACCACACATTTTGTTTCTCACTTTCTTCAGTGGACATTAAAGGCACCAGAGAATCATGAGTGAATTTTGCTTCTTCACACAAACAAGTAATTTTTTCCAGTGCACCTTTAACCTCTGCAACCTTAATTTCAAGCATATGCTCTTCAGTTACCTTTCTTAAATTTTTTACCTTGTGTAGTTTATCTTTTCTTACATTTTGCAACCTTTCACATTTTTCAACATAAGCTTTGTGGGTCAGTTGAACAGTTCTTTTACCTTTACCCAAGTGTGCTTCATGTGAATTTCCCACTTCACTAGAAGCAGTGACACCAGTCTTTTGCGCAACCGGATCATCAACTTTACCGTCCATCATGTCCTTTTTTTTTTTTTTTTTTTTTAATGTTCCACAATGAAATCCAATACGCACTCGATGAGAAAAGTTCGTTTTTATGACACGATCATCATAGTTATTTTTAGCGACCAATGCATTGGGATTACGCTGGCAAAGTAGTGTGCACACTTATTTATTTTTATTATGGCCATAAAGCTGGTAGCGCTACTGCTCATACCTTAATGCAAGCGGTGGGCGCCATAAGATGGTCCGGTGGTAACGAATGAATCAGCTGATGATCGGCGTCACTCCGGGGAACACAGCTGTTGTTGACGTCTTCCATGCGGCCGGCAGAGCTCATACCCTTCGTTAGCTCCGTCGTTAGCTCCGTCGTTAGCTCCAGCGTTAGCTCCAGCGTTAACAGCGTTAACTCCGGCAATAGCTCCTGCGTGGCTCTGCCTCCGTGCGGTGGCCTTTCCGCGACTAACTAGACTAACTGCAGCGAAGTTTTTTGACTTAATATAGTGACTTGTTCTTAACAAAATAACAAAAATGAACCTAAGCCACTGAGGGGCTGCTGCTACCTGCGGGAACTTGTAATTGACGCGTCCGTCGTCTTGCGGGTCCAATGAATCCAACACTCGTTTGCAATTATCAACATTTATTTATAGATTTACGTTCTTGCCACTATGCGCCGATACTGAACTGTGCATTCAAACAAATAGGCTCACATAAATTGTCACAACGTATAAACAAAGTCGACAAACACAATGTGGCGTGACCTGGCGTGACGTGACGTGACGGTCAAAAAACTGTTTGCTCTCTCTCTCATTCAGCAGCACACCTGCTGAGTAATTACCTCTTACTCTATTTAATAATTTCTGTACCCCAACAGTGCAGAGCGCCCCCTACTGTGGCTTCCAGACAATAAACAAAAAATAAACACAAATACACATTACCCAAAAAATGGCTCTAACACTAGTTAATGTAATACAGAAGAAATATCCTAACAGTTTACTTATTTGGAGAGCAGTCAGCATATATGCTGAAAATCTCAGCTTTAGTGAAACTGTTCATATGTGCTGCATTTTCTCAGCTTCAGTTAAACTTTTCCAAGAAAAATCTAAAAAATCCTCCAGGCTCTTGTTTTATAGAGTAGAAGAAAAAAACTATATAACCTATAAAATATAGCATATAGCTGAACTATCTTAAATAAGTCACCTGTGATTTCAACTTTTGATAAATTAAGTTTTATTTTCAAACTTTGAGTATTCAATAGCAACATGTATGTAAATGCATGGTATGTGGGATGTGGGTGGTAATGTGGGCGGGACTTTCAGATTGGCATATAAGGTGAGGCCACCAAGTACCTGTTACTGTCTTCTGAGACTGGAACAGCGTCACGTCTTCACTGAAGATTTCTCCTGTTTTTTTCCTGTTCTACTCAACAGTTCTTTCATTCCTGAAAATGGCTCCCAAGCGGTAAGTCAAGATTAATTTTATAGTTCACAGTGTAGTTGCTCAATGTAGTAAGAGTATACCCATTTACCCAAGCTGACATTTAAAGCATATTTTCTGATGGCTCCCAAACTTCTCCCTGAGTAAAGCTTTAAATTAAGTGAAGAATGTCTTTTTCTATTTGCAGCAAACCCACCAGACGCTTGCTGCTGTGTCCTGTGTGCAAGAGACCCCAGAATTGCCTTTCCGTACATCTGCACAAGGTCTGCATGAAGACCGATACACGTGAAGCCATAAAAGCAGTGGTGAAGAAGGAAAAAAGGAACCTCCATGAGCTTGAGTCTTCTGGCAGGGTGATCAGCCATGCGCACCTTCGGCAAATTATGGATGATACTGATCCACTGAGCAGGTTGGTGGAAGAGCTTTTCAGTCTTTTTCTGTAAAAATGTATCTCATGAACTAAATTAGACTTAATGTAATGAAGCACTGTGTGCTGAAAATGTTTTATCAGGAACACTGAAACAGATACAATGTACAAATGTTTGCTAGTTTATGTAATACAGAAGAAATATCCTGTTGAGTTGACAGCAACAGTTTACTTATTTGGAGAGCAGTCAGCATACTTCTTGTTTACTCTCTGAATTGTATTACATTTTCTGAACTGTATTGAATAAGATTATCTAAATTGTGTTTGTGTTTTTAAATGAAAGGATGATTGAGGAGCTGCAGCGTCGGCACATGGTGGTGACTGGTGTCCCTCCACCACCGCCTAATGCCAACGTTGTGGGAGCGACCACACAGCCACCCCAGAGTGTGGCCGCTGAAGCAGCTGAGAGCGAGGCTGAGAGCGAGGACGATGAGGCAGCTGAGAGCGGGGCTGAGAGCAAGGCTGAGAGCGGGGCTGAGAGCGGGGCTGAGACTGCCTCTGTCAGCAGTGGCGAGACCTTTCAATGGTGAGAATCTCAGTTTTACAACTTCACTGACGGTGTTTGTTTTTGATTGTGAGTCACATGAATCAAAAATATTCAGTATATAACAACAATTCACTATTCTAACAATTTACTGCAACACTTTTCCCACGTTGCAGTAACCCAGATGTGCAGCGGAAGAAGGGTGCCAGGAAGCTCATGGCAGAGAAGGGCCTTTATGAGAAGCACTCCATGGACAATCCGTTGCTGAAGGACTTTGCCACATACCTGGAGAAAGAACTCCAAAATGAAAATTACAAACAGGAGGTGAGGACTACCATAAAACACTCTGTGTTTATTAAAAACTTCTGACTGTCTGAGTAAAAAAAAATATTCAGTGAGCAGAAGGTAATTTAACATGCTTTTTTTCAGGTTGACAACGTTGCTCGTTTCCTGTACTACGCGGACCCACAGGCCACATCCCTGGAGTTCGTCAGGAACAGGGAAAAGATCTCGCAGTACCTCCGTGAGCTCTCTGAGGCAAAGCTGACAAAGCAAACTCAGCAGAATTATCTCAAGAGCTTGAAAAGGTTGGTGCATTTGGTGCTTTTTTTCATACAATCTCAACACTTATGGAGACAATAAACATAATTGGGCTTAAATACATATACTTAAATACTTGTACTTCCTCCGACAGATTCCTGTCGTACCATACAGTGAACACCAACCTGAGGCACGAGGATCGGCCACTCTTTGAGGACTGCAAGCACTTCATTGAGTTCATTGGGTCTCTGCAGAAATGCTGCTCCAAGCAAGTGAGCAAAGAGATCACCCAAAAGAGGTAAGTTTAATTGTTCTCACCCACCTAACTGGATTTCAGTACACATATGTGAGCAATGTGTCATGTAATGTTGTGATTTGTTAATAACCTTTTATCTATTTCCTTTTATCTATTTTCTCATTGGCATAGCATGTTGACTGAGCAACAACAGCTGACACCACATGACTGCTTGGCTGTGCTGAGGGCTGCCAAGAAGGACTTTATGGCAGTTGTGTCGAAGGTCTTTCAGGACAAAAATGTCATCCTGGAGACGGCCGAGTGCTGCCTTGTGGTGTACTACCTCCAGGCAGTGGTCATCCTAAAGCACCTCCAGCGACCAGGCGTGGTGACGCACATGACTGTGAGTATTCCTATGCTCTTTTTGTCTGCATTGTTAGTACATTTCACCTGACATTTTTGCCATTCCCCATACTAATCAATCTGATGTCCTTGTTTTGTGCAGGTGCAGGAGTGGGAGACACGTACGAGAGACAGTTCAGGCAACGTCATTATTGGTGTTAAAGAGCACAAGACGGCCGCACAGCAAGTTGCCACGTTTGCCCTGTCACAGGAGGAGGAGCGTGTAAGTTCATCAGATTTCCTCTGAGGATCTGTCAGAACCTGTTCAAAAGCAGAAATGAATCTTTATTCCTATGTTCCCTCTGCCAACAGTGGTTTGATGTGTACTACACACTAGTGCGGCCACAACTCCTCAAGTTCCCTAAGAAGCGCAAGCGGGACGACTCAGGTGATGATGAGGAACAGGAACGTTTCTTCATCTCCACCACGGGGAGGCCGATCTATAATTCCTCCAATGACCTGAAACGGCTGCACTCAAAGTAAGCTAACCATCAGGATTCATTTTCCCTCCAAAATGTACTTCTGTAAACAGCTGTCTCAGCTCTCTGGTGCGATGTGTTAATTGATGTCATATTAACATCGGTTTAAACTTTCACTTTAGATACAAACTCAAGCCAGTGACCAACCAAGAGGCACGCCGAGTCTTCGAGACGGCCACAAAGACAATGACTGACGCAGAGAAGTCTCTGGTGGCCGACTACCTCACCCATTCCACTGCGACGGAGGAGAAACATTACCGCATGAAGCAGCCGGAGACCATAGTGATGGCCAATCAACTGCTGGCTAGGCTCGCTGCTGACTCAAGGTAAGGATGTCTTACATTTGTCAACAATTAATACCATCAACAATTTGTAAACATCTGCAAACCCCCATCATTTATATGCAGGCACACTGAACACTTATCTAATACTCTTCTTCTCCTTCTCCTTCTTCTCTTATGTAGTGTTGAGTCTGCAGATGAGGGTCCCAGTCATGCTACCCGTGGCGCTGCTCGCGATGCTGCCCACAAGCCTGCCTGTGCTACAAATGTGCAGATGGATGTACAAGCAGCATTTGACCGTCTGCTGGAAACGCACCCGGTGACTCTGGACGGGGACGCGCCAAACAAGACAGAGCGCACGAAGGTGTCACCCGACTTTCAGCGGCAGTTGTACGAGCGTTGGCTGAAGGCACAGATGAAACTGCGCGTGCAGCATGTTCTCTGTGAGTATTTCCTCAATGTCTAATGAAACATTTTCACTTATCAATGCTATGTACATGATTCAAAGTTGTCGATTATATTTCTCTTAACTAAGGAAACCTTTTAATGTTTTCTCCACAGCATACTTCTGCCGACGTCTCCCAACTGAGAACCGGGTCAGCACCTGGATTTCTAAGCAGGGATGGAAGAGCAACCTCCCCACCTCTGCCAGAATCATCAAGGGGTGGAAGCCCTCAGGATCAGTGGACATGGCCATGGATTCCAGACACATCCAGATAATGACAAGTTCTCAGAAGTGGAGAGGACTACGGGTGACTGAGATAGAGGGGAAAGGCAAGGGTGTCGTTGCCACTCGCAGATTTCAGACCGGTGAGGTGGTCTGTGATTACCATGGGAGGGTGATCACAGCCAAAGAGGGCCACGCCATACACCAGAACACCAGTGAGGAGGAGACTGGATATATGTTTTTCTACACCAATCAAGAAGGACAGCCCATGTGCATCGATGCACATTCTGCTTTTTGTGAGTGCCACCCCGAAATGCAGACTGTTGGAAGGTTCATCAATCATTCGCAGAAAAAAGCCAATCTCAGGCCCAGGTTTTATGCAGGGGACGACAAAGAAGTCATTCTTTTCCTCGCTACCAGGGACATTGAGGTGAATGAGGAACTCCTTTTTCACTACGGCGTGGGCAAAAAGTCCTTTCGGGAATCTCCAGAACACTGAAGTGTACTTCGGCCGAAGTCTACCAACTGAAAACCGGGTCAGCGCCTGGATTTCTAAGCAGGGGTGGAAGAGCAACCTCCACCTGGCCTGCATTTTCAAGGCCTGTTTTCAGGTCCTGACCCAAGGACATTGTTAGACTGCAAAGCCATGCTTGTAAAACCAACTTGAATCGTTGTATTATTGTAAGATTAATCCATGAGGCCTGGATGTTTGAATCCAGCGCTGATTTGATTCATAGCTGGCCAACCCTTTTCCCTCTTTCCTTGCTCCTTCCTCTCCCCCTGCCCCCAACCCGGCCCGTTGGTCTACCAGCAACTTTGGGCCAAAGCGTTGCTCCAGTGTGGCTTTTATTTCACTGTTTTAATCATGAACAACTGTTAATACATTTTAGCCCCCTCTCTTTATTTTCTTTTAGTCATTGGGGTCGCCTCCTCTGAAACGGTGATGTTGGACTCTAGTTGAGTCCAGTCTAGTATTGGTGCACTTTCTATATATAAGAAATTCTCTGTACAGAAAACAATAAAGTGGAAGTGCTTAAACTTTATCTGTCTCTCTGTGTATGTTCTTGTATGAAACACAGGTTGTAACCCCCCCCCCACACACACACACACACACACCCACCCCACTCTCTCACACCTCTGTCCCTCTGATGCCAGCTGTGAAGTGTGTCTCCAATACAGATGCAATTTTCCTCCATCCTCCACAGGCTGCTTCAGCATTCACAGATATGAGCCTTTGCTGGACCTCCATCAACATCCCCTCCACACACCCCACCTTACTCTTCTTCACCCTGACTCCATCGAGGCCTATTGTCAGGTGACCATGTATGTCAATCATGATGCAGGTATAGTCCATCAAGGGCTATTGTCAGGTGACCATGTATGTCAATCATGATGCAGGAATGTTTTTGTTGTCCAGAAGAAAAAAGCTGTTTTGACTGTGAGTTCAGAGCCTCGTTGAAAACCAGAATTGGATCATGTGATGAACTATCTCAATTTAAGTGAATTCAACCTTTGACAAAGCTTTTAAACTATAGTACTAAAAGAAAAAGGAAAAAAGTTTAACTTCTTCACTCTGACTGAAACAAAAAATGGTGAAAAATGACTTAAAAAATGTATTTCTTGAACTAAGTTAGACTTAATTTAATGAAGCACTGTGTGCTGA
>NC_055665.1:0-12500 GCF_017976325.1 Chelmon rostratus | reverse complement strand
CAGAAAATGTTCATTTTGGCCTTCTCTCGCTGTGAAAACGCTATTTTGACACCTGTAGCACACTGAAATGCTTAGTTTTGCTGAAGCTGTTTTTGAGAGCCAGAAGCCCTGGAAATCAGGCTTGCTGCTCAGAAACACTCAAATATGGATGTTGTAAAAGGATAATATGGTTTTATGTGAGTCACTCTGAAAACATGTTCTCTCAACGAAAATGTTCATTTTGGCCTTCTCTCGCTGTGAAAACGCTGTTTTGACAACTGCAGCACACTGAAATGCTTAGTTTTGCTGAAGCTGTTTTGAAGTGCCAAATGGCCTGAATATCAAGTTTCCTACTCAGAAACAATCAAATATGGATGTTTTACAAGGATAACATGGTTTTGTGTCAGTCACTCTGAAAACATGTTCTTCACACAGAAAATGTTCATTTTGGCCTTCTCTTGCTATGAAAACGCGATTTTGACACCTGCAGCACACTGACATGCTTTGTTTTGCTGAAGCTGTTATTGAGAGCCAGAAGCCCTGGAAATCAGGCTTGCTGCTCAGAAACACTCAAATATGGATGTTGTAAAATGATAATATGGTTTTATGTGAGTCACTCTGAAAACATATTCTCTCACAGAAAATGTTCATTTTGGCCTTCTCTCGCTGTGAAAACGCTGTTTTGACAACTGCAGCACACTGAAATGCTTTGTTTTGCTGACGGTGTTTTGAAGTGCCAGATGGCCTGAAAATCAAGTTTCCTACTCAGAAACAATCAAATATGGATGTTTAACAAGGATAACATGGTTTTGTGTCACTCTGACAACATGTTCTTCACACAGAAAATGTTCATTTTGGCCTTCTCTCGCTGTGAAAACGCTATTTTGACACCTGCAGCACACTGAAATGCTTAGTTATGCTGAAGTTGTTTTGAAGTGCAAGGTGGCCTGAAAATCAAGTTTATAGCTCAGAAACACTCAAATGGGGATGTTTTACAAGGATAACATGGTTTTCTGTGAGTCACTCTGAAAACATGTTCTCCACACAGAAAATGTTCATTTTGGCATTCTCTTGCTGTGAAAACGCTGTTTTCACACATACAGTAGAATGACATGCTCAATTTGACTGAAGCTGTTATTCAGAGCCAGAAGCCCTGGAAATCAAGTTTGCAGCTCAGAAACACTCAAATATGGATGTTTTACAAGGATAACATGGTTTTTTGTGGGTCACTCTGAAAACAAGTTCTCCACACAAAAAATGTTCATTTTGGCCTTCTCTCGCTGTGAAACCGCTATTTTGACAACTGCAGCACACTGCAATGCTTTGTTTTGCTGAATCTGTTATTCAGAGCCAGAAGCCCAGCAAATCAAGTTTGCTACTCAGAAACACTCAAAAATGGATGTTTTACAAGGATAACATGGTTTTATGTGAGTCACTCTGAAAACATGCTATCCAGACAGACAATGTTCATTTTGGCGTTCCCTTGCTGTGAAAACGCTGTTTACACACATACAGTAGAATGACATGCTTAATTTTACTGAAGCTGTTATTCAGAGCCAGAAGCCCTGGAAATCAAGTTTATTGCTCAGAAACACTCAAATATGGATGTTTTACAAGGATAACATGGTTTTATGTGAGTCACTCTGAAAACATGTTCTCCATACAGAAAATGTTCATTTTGGCCTTCTTTCGCTGTGAAAACGCTATTTTGACAACTGCAGCACACTGAAATGCTGAGTTTTTCTGAAGCTGTTCTTCAGAGCTAGAAGCCCTGGAAATCAAGTTTTCAGCTCAGAAACACTCAAATATGGATGTTTTACAAGGATGACATGGTTTTATGTGAGTCACTCTGAAAACATGTTCTCCACACAGAAAATGTTCATTTTGGCCTTCTCTCGCTGTGAAAACGCTGTTTTCACACATACAGTAGAATGACATGCTTAATTTTGCTGAAGCTTTTTTGAAGTGCAAGTTGGCCTGAAAATCAAGTTTTCAACTCACAAACACTCAAATATGGATGTTTTAAAAGGATCACATGGTTTTATGTGAGTCACTCTGAAAACATGTTCTCCACACAGAAAATGTTCATTTTGGCCTTCTCTCGCTGTGAAAACGCTATTGTGACACCTGCAGCACACTGAAATGCTTAGTTTTTCTGAAGCTGTTTTGAAGTGCCAGATGGCCTTAAAATAAAGTTTCCAGCTCAGAAACACTCAAATATAGATGTTATACAAGGATAACATGGTTTTATGTGAGTCACTCTGAAAACATGCTTTACACACAGACAATGTTCATTTTTGCGTTCCCTCGCTGTGAAAACGCTGTTTTCACACACACAGTAGAATGACATGCTCAATTTTACTGAAGCTGTTATTCAGAGCCAGAAGCCCTGGAAATCAAGTTTGCAGCTCAGAAACACTCAAAAATGGATGTTTTACAAGGATAACATGGTTTTATGTGGGTCACTCTGAAAATATGTTCTCCACACAGAAAATGTTCATTTTGGCCTTCTCTCGCTGTGAAAATGGTATTTTGACAGATGCAGCACACTGAAATGCTTAGTTTTGGAGAAGTTGTTCTTTAGAGCCAGAAGCCCTGGAAATAAAGTTTGCAGCTCAGACACACTCAAATATGGATGTTTTGCAAGGATAACATGGTTTTATGTGAGTCACTCTGAAAACATGTTTTCCAGACAGACAATGTTCATTTTGGCGTTCCCTTGCTGTGAAAACGCTGTTTACACACATACAGTAGAATGACATGCTTAATTTTACTGAAGCTGTTATTCAGAGCCAGAAGCCCTGGAAATCAAGTTTCCAGCTCAAAAACACTTCAATATGGATGTTTTACAAGGATAACATGGTTTATGTGAGTCACTCTGAAAACATGTTCTCCACACAGAAAATGTTCATTTTGGCCTTCTCTCGCTGTGAAAACGCTGTTTTGACAACTGCAGCACACTGAAATGCTTAGTTTTTCTGAAGCTGTTCTTCAGAGCCAGAAGCCCTGGAAATCAAGTTTTCAGCTCAGAAACACTCAAATATGGATGTTTTACAAGGATGACATGGTTTTATGTGAGTCACTTTGAAAACATGTTCTCCACACAGAAAATGTTCATTTTGGCCTTCTCTCGCTGTGAAAACACTGTTTTCACACATACAGTAGAATGACATGCTTAATTTTGCTGAAGCTTTTTTGAAGTGCAAGTTGGCCTGAAAATCAAGTTTTCAACTCACAAACACTCAAATATGGATGTTTTAAAAGGATCACATGGTTTTATGTGAGTCACTCTGAAAACATGTTCTCCACACAGAAAATGTTCATTTTGGCCTTCTCTTGCTATGAAAACGCTATTGTGACACCTGCAGCACACTGAAATGCTTAGTTTTTCTGAAGCTGTTTTGAAGTGCAAGGTGGCCTGAAAATCAAGTTTGCAGCTCACAAACACTCAAATATGGATGTTTTAAAAGGATAACATGGTTTTATGTGAGTCACTCTGAAAACATGCTTTACACACAGTCAATGTTCATTTTTGCGTTCCCTCGCTGTGACAAGGCTGTTTTCACACATACAGTAGTACAGGGGTTCTTAACCTTTTTGACCTTGAGGCCCAATTTTTATAGTACAAAGTGGCCCAGGGCCCATAAAATATTTACACTGTATAGGTTTAATTGACCTCACTCACGGTTGATTTGTATTCAATAGTAAACCAAATTCACTTAGAGTTTAACAACCAAAAACCTTGTCAATTAAAATGACATGATACAATGGGATCATCACAAAGACTTTTATTAGACATGTGTATGTAAACCTGCACACACATCAAGCCACTGAACAGGCTGATAATTCCTGGCACAAATCAAGCCAGGACAAGATTTTTTTTTTAAAGGATCAAGTCAGGCTTTTTAATTAAAAATAGGACCAATATTTAGATTTTACTTATAATAAATAAAAAAATTAAATAAAATAAATAAACATAATATAAATATAAAACAATAAATTAATAAAAAGGTGACAAAATAAATACATTCAAATAATGATTTTTTTAAATTAAATAAACTCTAAATTAATTTGTATTAAAGTGCAAATGAAACTATAGCCTTATAATCTGCAAAGTCATTTGACAATTGCTTCAGCAGGCATGCAGAACCAGAAGAATCTTTATATCTGACAAGTCAACAATAACAACAATAATAACAATAATGAACAACAGTAATACAACTCCTTTTTTTATCTTCACCTCTTAATGAGACACTTGGGCCTGCCTCTGAGACATAATCAGATCCAGTCTGGGTGGAATGGGGGAAAGGCTCACTCTCAGCGTAGCCTCCAGCGTTGCTCTGAGTCTGTTTCGGGCTTTGGTCTTGGTTGTGGCCACAATGGAGAATCCTGATTCACACAGGTATGTAGTCGTGAATGGGAGAAGGAGTTTCACAGCCCTCAGTGCAAGACATGGGTACTCCTTTGAGACAGCAATCCAGAAGGAACCCAGGTCCAGTTTGCTCCACTGCAACTTTAAAGTGCTGTCAGTGGAAACTTCCAGAAGCTGGGATTCCAGATGTGAGGGCAGAGCAACATCATTTGCAGTGGGATCTACTGAAAATGGGTCCAAAACCCACATGTTTCCCTCTCTGGGATCCTCAGGAAAGTAGTTATCAAATTTCTCTGCCAGTTGTGAGAGGTGCTGAGAGACTGAGTCACTGATATTCACCTGTGGGGAGTTTTCCAAAATATCAGACAAAAGAGGGAACATGTCCATCCTCTTTTCCTGGGCCCTCTTGGTCCACAAAGCAAGTTTCCTCTTGAAAGCTTGAACTCTGTCTGCAACAAAAAATATGTTGCTGTTTCTTCCTTGAAGTGAGATGTTCAGTTGGTTCAGCAGTGAAAAAATGTCACAGAGGTAGGCAAGTTTTGCTGTGAACACTGTGTTGGCAAAGTACTGTGCAAGATGATTGTTTTTCTCAGTAAGAAAAGAGAAGACTTCATTCCTCATTTCAAACAAACGCTTGAGGACCAGTCCTCTTGAGAGCCATCTCACTTCACTGTGATATAGCAGCTGGACGTGATCTGCATCCATGTCCTCGCAAAGCTTAGCAAAACATCTGGAGTTGGCAGCATTGTTTTTACTAAAGTTTATGGTTTTCACACTTAGATCCATCACCTGGTGGAAATCTGGAGACATCTTTTTTGCTGCAAGGCTTTCACGGTGGAGAAAACAGTGTGTCCATTTAGCTTCTGCTGCACGATCGAGTATCTGTCTGATGACACCCTGATGCCTGCCAGTCATTGATGCTGCACCGTCACTGCACACCCCGACACAGTTCTGCCAGTCTAAGCCGTTCTCAATGAAGTAGTTATCCATGCAACGGAAACATTCCTGAGCCGTGGTACGTGTTGGTAGTTCTCCACAAAAAAGTATGTCTTCGTGCAAACTACTGTCCCAGCGATAGCGAACAAAAACCAGCAGCAGTGCAGCATTTGTGACATCCGTTGACTCGTCTAGTTGTAAAGAGGAAAAATGGCTACTTTTTATTCTTTCAAGTAGTTGATGCTGTATGTCTGAGGCCATGTCAGCGATGCGGTGACTCACAGTGTCGTTTGACAGTGGGATGGTCCTCAGCTTCTTTGCAGCGGACTCTCCGATCATCTCACGGCACATATCAACAGCGGCAGGCAAAATCAACTCCTCCGCTATGGTGAACGCCTTCTTGCTCTGTGCCACACGTCTGGCTATGAGGTAGCTGGCTTTCAGTGCACATTTGGAGCTGCCAGTCAGTGACACGACCGAACTTTTCTGCATCTGCAGCCCACTTTCTTTTCTTTTGAAAAATTCCACCGACTTTCCCACGAGCGTCGGGTGTTTGGTCTGCAGATGCCGCTGTAGTTTTGAGGGCTTTAGTGCCTCATTTGACAGCGCTAGCCCACAATCCACACACTGGGCTCTGGGCGCTGCCTCAGTACCTCCGTTTATGAAGCCGTATTTTATATAGTCAGGATTGTACCGACGCACAAATTTACTCTTTTGTGGGGGGTCGGCACGATGTTCGTCATTTTTCCGTTTTAAAAACTTCTCCATACTTTTACGTCTCTGACAGCGAGCGTAGAAGAAGACAGTCTTCCTCTCTATCTAGCCTATCGCAGCATTACCACCACCATGAGGTCCAAAGTTGCATTGTAACTGAGTTTAACACATCTCTGGTGTCTTCAGTTGATTGCCTATCCCGCGGCCTTTGCGGCCCACAGGTGCAAAATTCAACGTTTTTTGCGGCCCTCGAGGTGGTGCTGGCGGCCCAAGTTTGGGCCGCGGCCCTATGGTTAAGAATCACTGCAGTAGTACATGACATGCCTAATGTTACTGAAGCTGTTATTCAGAGCCAGAAGCCCTGGAAATCAAGTTTGCAGCTCAGAAACACTCAAATATTGACGTTTTACAAGGATAACATGGTTTTATGTGAGTAATTCTGAAAACATGTTCTCCACACAGAAAATGTTCATTTTGGCCTTCTCTCGCTGTGAAAACGTTGTTTTCACACATACACTAGAATGACATGCTTAATTTTACTGAAGCTCTTTTGAAGTGCAAAGTGGCCTGAAAATCAAGTTTGAAGCTCACAAACACTCAAATATGGATGTTTTACAAGGATAACATGGTTTTATGTGAGTCACTCTGAAAACATGTTCTCCACACAGAAAATGTTCATTTTGGCGTTCCCTCGCTGTGAAAACGCTGTTTTCACACATACAGTAGAATGACATGCTTAATTTTACTGAAGCTGTTATTCAGAGCGAGAAGGCCTGGAAATCAAGTTTGCTGCTCAGAAACACTCAAATATGGATGTTTTACAAGGATAACATGGTTTTATGTGGGTCACTCTGAAAACATGTTCTCCACACAGAATATGTTCATTTTGGCCGTCTCTCGCTGTGAAAACGCTATTTTGACACCTGCAGCACACTGAAATGCTTAGTTTTGCTGAAGCTGTTATTGAGAGCCAGAAGCCCTGGAAATCAGGCTTGCTGCTCAGAAACACTCAAATATGGATGTTGTAAAAGTATAATATGGTTTTATGTGAGTCACTCTGAAAACATGTTCTCTCACAGAAAATGTTAATTTTGGCCTTCTCTCGCTGTGAAAACGCTTTTTTGACAACTGCAGCACACTGCAATGCTTAGTTTTGCTGAAGCTGTTTTGAAGTGCAAGGTGGCCTGAAAATCAAGTTTCCAGCTCAAAAACACTCAAATATGGATGTTTTACAAGGATGACATGGTTTTATGTGAGTCACTCTGAAAACATGTTCTCCACACAGAAAATGTTCATTTTGGCCTTCTCTCGCTGTGAAAACACTATTTTGACACCTGCAGCACACTGCAGTGCTTAGTTTTGCTGAAGCTGTTTTGAAGTGCCAGATGGCCTGAAAATCAAGTTTCCAGCTCAGAAACACTCAAATATGAATGTTTAACAAGGATAACATGGTTTTATGTGAGTCACTCTGAAAACATGTTCTCCACACAGAAAATGTTCATTTTGGCCATCTCTCGCTGTGAAAAAACTATTTTGACACCTGCAGCACACTGAAATACTTAGTTTTGCTAAAGCTTTTTTGAAGTGCAAGGTGGCCTGAAAATCAAGTTTATAGCTCGGAAATACTCACAAATGGATGTTTTACAAGGATAACATGGTTTTATGTGAGTCACTCTGAAAACATGCTCTCCACACAGAAAATGTTCATTTTGGCCTTCTGTTGCTGTGAAAACGCTATTGTGACACCTGCAGCACACTGAAATGCTTAGTTTTTCTGAAGCTGTTTTGAAGTGCCAGATGGCCTGAAAATAAAGTTTCCAGCTCAGAAACACTCAAATATGGATGTTATACAAGGATAACATGATTTTATGTGAGTCACTCTGAAAACATGCTTTCCACACAGGAAATGTTCATTTTGGCTTCCCCTCGCTGTGAAAATGCTGTTTTCACACATACAGTAGAATGACATGCTCAATTTTACAGAAGCTGTTATTCAGAGCCAGAAGCCCTGGAAATCAAGTTTGCAGCTCAGAAACACTCAAATATGGATGTTTTACAAGGATAACATGGTTTTATGTGGGTCACTCTGAAAACATGTTCTCCACACAGAAAATGTTCATTTTGGCCTTCTCTCGCTGTGAAAATGGTATTTTGACAGATGCAGCACACTGAAATGCTTAGTTTTGGAGACGTTGTTATTTAGAGCCAGAAGCCCTGGAAATAAAGTTTGCAGCTCAGAAACACTCAAATATGGATGTTTTACAAGGATAACATGGTTTTATGTGAGTCACTCTGACAACATGCTTTCCAGACAGACAATGTTCATTTTGGCATTCCCTTGCTGTGAAAACGCTGTTTTCACACATACAGTAGAATGACATGCTTAATTTTACTGAAGCTGTTATTCAGAGCCAGAAGCCCTGGAAATCAAGTTTCCAGCTCAGAAACACTCAAAAATGGATGTTTTACAAGGATAACATGGTTTATGGGAGTCACTCTGAAAACATGTTCTCCACACAGAAAATGTTCATTGTGGCCTTCTTTCGCTGTGAAAACGCTATTTTGACAACTGCAGCACACTGAAATGCTGAGTTTTTCTGAAGCTGTTCTTCAGAGCCAGAAGCCCTGGAAATTAAGTTTCCAGCTCAGAAACATTCAAATATGGATGTTTTACAAGGATGACATGGTTTTATGTGAGTCACTCTGAAAACATGTTCTCCACACAGAAAATGTTCATTTTGGCCTTCTCTCGCTGTGAAAACGCTGTCTTCACACATACAGTAGAATGACATGCTTAATTTTACTGAAGCTGTTATTCAGAGCCAGAAGCCCTGGAAATCAAGTTTGCAACTCAGAAACACTCAAATATGGATGTTTTACAAGGATAACATGGTTTCATGTGAGTCACTTTAAAAACATGTTCTCCACACAGAAAATGTTCATTTTGGCCTTCTCTCGCTGTGAAAACGCTATTTTGACACCTGCAGCAAACTGAAATGCTTAGTTTTTCTGAAGTTGTTTTGAAGTGACAGATGGCCTGACAATAAAGTTTCCAGCTCAGAAACACTCAAAATGGATGTTATACAAGGATAACATGATTTTATGTGAGTCACTCTGAAAACATGTTCTCCACACAGAAAATGTTCATTGTGGCCTTCTTTCGCTGTGAAAACGCTATTTTGACAACTGCAGCACACTGAAATGCTGAGTTTTTCTGAAGCTGTTCTTCAGAGCCAGAAGCCCTGGAAATTAAGTTTCCAGCTCAGAAACATTCAAATATGGATGTTTTACAAGGATGACATGGTTTTATGTGAGTCACTCTGAAAACATGTTCTCCACACAGAAAATGTTCATTTTGGCCTTCTCTCGCTGTGAAAACGCTGTCTTCACACATACAGTAGAATGACATGCTTAATTTTACTGAAGCTGTTATTCAGAGCCAGAAGCCCTGGAAATCAAGTTTGCAACTCAGAAACACTCAAATATGGATGTTTTACAAGGATAACATGGTTTCATGTGAGTCACTTTGAAAACATGTTCTCCACACAGAAAATGTTCATTTTGGCCTTCTCTCGCTGTGAAAACGCTATTTTGACACCTGCAGCAAACTGAAATGCTTAGTTTTTCTGAAGTTGTTTTGAAGTGCCAGATGGCCTGACAATAAAGTTTCCAGCTCAGAAACACTCAAAATGGATGTTATACAAGGATAACATGATTTTATGTGAGTCACTCTGAAAACATGCTTTCCACACAGGCAATGTTCATTTTGGCGTTCCCTCGCTTTGATGACGCTGTTTTCACACACACAGTAGAATGACATGCTCAATTTTGCTGAAGCTGTTATTCAGAGCCAGAAACGCTGGAAATCAAGTTTGCAGCTCAGATACACTCAAATATGGATGTTTTACAAGGATAACATGGTGTAATGTGAGTCACTCTGAAAACATGTTCTCCACACAGAAAATGTTCATTTTGGCCTTCTCTCGCTGTGAAAACACTATTTTGACACCTGCAGCATACTGCAGTGCTTTGTTTTGCTGAATCTGTTTTGAAGTGCCAGATGGCCTGAAAATCAAGTTTGCAGCTCAGAAACACTCAAATATGGATGTTTTACAAGGATAACATGGTTTTATGTGAGTCACTCTGAAAACATATTCTCCACAGAGAAAATGTTCATTTTGGCCGTCACTCGCTGTGAAAACGCTATTTTGACAACTGCAACACAGTGAAATGCTTAGTTTTGCTGAAGCTGTTTTGAAGTGCCAGATGGCCTGAAAATTAAGTTTCCTGCTCAGAAACACTCAAATATGGATGTTTTACAAGAATAACATGGTTTTATGTGAGTCACTCTGAAAAAATGCTTTCCACACAGAAAATGTTCATTTTGGCCTTCTCTCGCTGTGAAAACGCTATTTTGACAACTGCAGCACACTGCAATGCTTAGTTTTGCTGAAGCTGTTATTCAGAGCCAGAAGCCCAGCAAATCAAGTTTGCTGCTCAGAAACACTCAAAAATTGATGTTTTACAAGGATAATATGGTTTTACGTGAGTCACTTTGAAAAAATGCTTTCCACACAGAAAATGTTCATTTTGGCCATCTCTTTCTGTGAAAACGCTGTTTTCACACATACAGTAAAATGACATGCTTAATTTTACTGCAGCTGTTATTCAGAGCCAGAAGCCCTGGAAATCAAGTTTGCAGCTCAGAAACACTCAAATATGCATGTTTTACAAGGATACCATGGTTTTATGTGAGTCACTTTGAAAACATGTTCTCCACACAGAAAATGTTCATTTTGGCCTTCTCTCGCTGTGAAAACGCTATTTTGACACCTGCAGCACACTGAAATGCTTAGTTTTGCTGAAGCTGTTATTGAGAGCCAGAAGCCCTGGAAATCAGGCTTGCTACTCAGAAACACTCAAATATGGATGTTGTAAAAGGATAATATGGTTTTATGTGAGTCACTCTGAAAACATGTTCTCTCACAGAAAATGTTCATTTTGGCCTTCTCTCACTGTGAAAACGCTTTTTTGATAACTGCAGCACACTGAAATGCTTAGTTTTGCTGAAGCTGTTTTGAAGTGCAAGATGGCCTGAAAATCAAGTTTCCTACTCAGAAACAATCAAATATGGATGTTTTACAAGGATAACATGATTTTATGTGAGTCACTCTGAAAACATGCTTTCCACACAGGCAATGTTCATTTTGGCGTTCCCTCGCTGTGAATCCGCTATTTTGACAACTGCAGCACACTGCAATGCTTAGTTTTGCTGAAGCTGTTTTTCAGAGCCAGAAGCCCAGCAAATCAAGTTTGCTGCTCAGAAACACTCAAAAATTGATGTTTTACAAGGATAACATGGTTTTATGTGAGTCATCTTGAAAAAATGGTTTCCACACAGAAAACGTTCATTTTGGCCATCTCTTTCTGTGAAAACGCTGTTTTCACACATACAGTAAAATGACATGCTTAATTTTACTGCAGCTGTTATTCAGAGCCAGAAGCCCTGGAAATCAAGTTTGCAGCTCAGAAACACTCAAATATGCATGTTTTACAAGGATACCATGGTTTTATGTGAGTCACTTTGAAAACATGTTCTCCACACAGAAAATGTTCATTTTGGCCTTCTCTCGCTGTGAAAACGCTATTTTGACACCTGCAGCACACTGAAATGCTTAGTTTTGCTGAAGCTGTTATTGAGAGCCAGAAGCCCTGGAAATCAGGCTTGCTACTCAGAAACACTCAAATATGGATGTTGTAAAAGGATAATATGGTTTTATGTGAGTCACTCTGAAAACATGTTCTCTCACAGAAAATGTTCATTTTGGCCTTCTCTCACTGTGAAAACGCTTTTTTGATAACTGCAGCACACTGAAATGCTTAGTTTTGCTGAAGCTGTTTTGAAGTGCAAGATGGCCTGAAAATCAAGTTTCCTACTCAGAAACAATCAAATATGGATGTTTTACAAGGATAACATGATTTTATGTGAGTCACTCTGAAAACATGCTTTCCACACAGGCAATGTTCATTTTGGCGTTCCCTCGCTGTGAATCCGCTATTTTGACAACTGCAGCACACTGCAATGCTTTGTTTTGCTGAAGCTGTTTTTCAGAGCCAGAAGCCCAGCAAATCAAGTTTGCTGCTCAGAAACACTCAAAAATGGATGTTTTACAAGGATAACATGGTTTTATGTGAGTCATCTTGAAAAAATGGTTTCCACACAGAAAACGTTCATTTTGGCCGTCTCTCACTATGAAAACGGTATTTTGACACCTGCAGCACACTGAGATGCTTAGTTTTGCTGAAGCTGTTATTTAGAGCCAGAAGCCCTGGAAATCAAGTTTGCAGCTAAGAAACACTCAAATATGGATGTTTTACAAGGATAACATGGTTTTATGTGGGTCACTCTGAAAACATGCTCTCCACACAGAAAATGTTCATTTTGGCCATCTCTCGCTGTGAAAACGCAATTTTGACACCTGCAGCACACTGAAATGCT